>NC_092811.1:112013628-112145513 GCF_040954645.1 Diabrotica undecimpunctata | reverse complement strand
TTTCTCTAAAACTAAATCTAACAATGAACAAGAAATAAGAATTTTGTTTATAAAATACCTCGTAAATGCGATCAGCTTTATTTAGGTGAAAAATCAAGGCCATTAAATGTTAGAATAAGTGAACATCAATATTAAACATAGAGAATTTGAAAGATCTCAAATATATTAACACGCATGGGAAAATGAACATAGGGTTTAATGGAACGATTCTAGTCCTAAAAGAAACAGATACTAAAAAGAACAAAATCAAGGAAGCTGCTCTAATTATGTTACATGAGACCAATTGTGTCGCAAATTTCTCGGCAGAATGCAGTAGGATCTGGTTACCCATATTAAAAGAGGAAGTTAATAAAAGGAAAATACAATTATTAGTATATTAGTAACATATTGAGGATACATCTTTTATACACATACACACACATGTGATCAACCCTGCCCCTAAGGAACATGTGTTTACCATTATAAAGTGGGATCCACATGAGTGGGGTCCGAAAGTCAAACCGGTCACACTTCGCTATTGAAGTGGTACCTATCTGACTTCCAGGCTTTTCCTCCACCCCTCCTCAACGTGTGACTTACGTGAGGAGGCTTATGATCTGAAAAATACTTTGGGTGCCCTGGGTAATGGGACATCCTCTGTTTTTATTGACTGTGGTTAAGCCACCTTATTGTAGGGGTAGCACACATGTCGGCTTTTCTCCCTATTTACTTTACTGACTCTATAGAAGTTACTCTAACTTGACATCTGGACTGGTGTCCCTAAAAAGAAAAAGTGTGTGTTTCAAACAGAGAGCCACCAGCCTGAGCTAATGACTCTCTGTCCGAAAAAGAGTGTGTGCTCGAACACTCAACCGCCGAATTGGCAAAATAAATTTTGTTGTCCTCGCCGGCTGAGCACCCGAGTAGGGTCCGGCCACCGAGCCCATGTATGCCGCACATGACCTCGGTGCTCGGAATTCGCGATAGGATCAGCATTCGATCTGCCTGAGGGACCTATGCCTGACGGCTGGTATAAAAGGCCTGACGGGCCTTTTATACTTTTTAATTGGGTTTTTTATGTTTTTATACGAAACAGCAGATAACTTTCGGTGTTCTAAAGAAGACATGGTTTTGTTTAGACAGTGAGCGATTTTTTTTTATTTTTGTCTAAAATACTACTACTAATCTAACTTAACTATGGAGTGTGCATTCCCAAGTGTATACTGCTCTGACACACTCCGTGTATATGTTTTTTGGGTTTTGTTTTTTTTAATACATCTAAAATAATACTATGTGTGCATGTGCTGGGGTGTGCATTCCCAGGTGTATATTGCCCTCACACACCCCGGTGTATATTGGTCTTATATACTATCGTTTTAGTCTGGTCAGACTGTGACTAAATTGCTACAACCATCCAAACTCATCCAACCAACCATCTCTTGGTTGGTTGCAGCAATTCTGCCTCATTTTTTTTGGTGCTCACTGTCTAAAATACGTTGGTTTGACTCCTCTGTGGCTATCTCATTTCTTCATTTTATTCTTCTTCCCTATATGCAATTAGTTGTTGTTTCGGCCGTCTGTGCACCGTTCTTGTGTTGATGTCGTAATCTGTCAAGTCTCTTAGAATCCTGTTGGGGTGGTTTCTGAGACCGTTTAAGATACCATAGGTTCTTTCGTCCATAGTCCTTAGAATTTTTTTCTGGCCAGAGTCTCTAAATACGTATTTTAGCGGTACGTATTTTGGTATATTTAATGCCTCTCTGATCATCCAGTTTTGGGCTATCTGGATTTTCTTCCTGTGACTTTTGCATGTGTGTCCCCATGCGGCAGATGCATATGTTAGTGAGGGTAGTATTATGCTGTTAGCTACTCTTATTTTTGTTTTGAATCGAGGTTTGCTCTTTCTGCCTATTAGTGAGGAGAGTTGACTTCTTAAGGCTTTTGCTTTGTAGACATGACGGCTTGTGTCTTTTCGGGGTTTAGGGCAATTTTCCACTTTATGCACCATCTTTGGAATCTATTCAGAGCATTTTGCAGGTGGCTGGCAGCTAGGTTAGGATCTGTACTGTTAGCTGCTAGGGCTGTATCGTCCGCGTTTAGACTAACCAGGGTTCTGGGGTCTGTTGGAGTGTCAGCTGCGAATATAGTATATAAGCACCACTCCCTGAGGCACTCCAGCTTCCAGGGTTCCGAGCTCGGATAGGGTTGGTCCAATCCGAACTCTGAACCTTCTGTTTGCCAGGTATGACGCAAGGAGACATGTCATTGCTTCACTATAGCCTAGGTTGCTCATTTTATAGAGCAGACCTTGATGCCATACTCTATCAAAAGCTTTACTCACGTCGTCGAGGAACGCCGTTGCTCTGTACAACTTTTCGTTAAAGCCTTTAGTGATGAATTCTGTCAGCCTTAGTACCTGCAGTTCGCAGGAGTGTTCGTTCCTAAATCCGAACTGAGAATCTGGAATAGATCCCAAAGCTTGAGATTCTTCATTAAGTCTGGTTAGGATGACCGTTTCTGCTATTTTGCTTACTGATGACAGTAAGCTAATAGGTGTGGAAAAGTGCCGTTTCTTCCCGGTTTCGCTATCATTATCACGTGAGCTTCCTTCCATCTGACCGGGAAGTATTTAAATTTAAGCATGCTGTTTATGATGTTCGTGATGTATACGATTGCTTTCGCCGACAGATTTTTTAGGGTTCTGTTTGTGATATTATCCGGTCCTGAAGCTTTTTTGGCATTTGACATCTTTATTAAGCCTTTGATATCTTCAGGGGAGGTGTGTGTCAAACTTTTTCTTCCCTTTTTCCTTTTTAGTCTTCTGGCTGCTTATTCGACTTCTTCTGTGAAGTCTAAGTCTTCGTAGGAGTGGTAGTTGTTTCTACATGCTTTTTCAATTTCGTCTTTTAATACCTCCGCTTTGTCAGCTTCGGTATATATGATTCCATTTTTTCCGTGTAGTGGCGGGATAGGTTTTTTATCTTTTCTTAATATTTTTGATAGCTTCCAGAACGCGGATTTATTTGGATTTAGTTCCTGGATATAGGTGTCCCAGCTTTCGTTGTTGTGATTTTGAAGCTGTTTTTTAACTTCTCTATTTAGCTCATTTGCAATCCTTTTGTCTTTTTGAGTTTTTGTGCGGTAGGTTCTTCTTCTTCTTCTATTTTTTCCCTAATCAGGTCTTTTAATTCAGTAGTTATGTCTCTGAATCTTCCTTTTTTTGTGGTTATTTTCTCTTCTTTTGAGCTGGCATTGATGGCTGTTATTATGGTTGCTTCTAGTTTTGCTACGGTATCTTCTGTAATGTTGTTTGGTAACAGAGAGAAACAGAGAGAAACATCAGTTTGTATTTTGAGAAAGATTTCCGAAGTGGAAATTGAAACGTCAATAAACGTACTTTAACCTTTAATTGTGGCTTATTCCCATTTAAATAGTAAATAATTTAACATGCCACACGAAAATAGCTTCAGAATAATATTAAGAAACCGTTATGGGCCCAGCGTTATTCAAAATTTCACTAATGTTTGTATTTTGAGAACGATTTCCGAAGCGGAAATTGAAACGTCAATAAACGTACTTTAACCTTTAATTGTGGCTTATTCCCATTTAGATAGTAATTAATTCAACATGCCACAAGAAAACAGCTTCAGAACGATATTACGTTTTAATTAAGGTACTTTTTCTGTGTAGTGTAATACAAGTTTATGTGTAAGAGTAAATGAAAAAAAACCATTTCAAAACCACACGAGGGATTTCTTTAACACAGACTTCGTATCTTGATTAAGAGGGAAAGTGAAGCAGCCGTGTATACAAAGCACTAAATTAAAGTGTTCAAGAAAAAGTTCACCGTCTGACAAGAAACGGTAGATATTGCACGCTAAACTAAATACAAATTATATGAACAAATCCAGTATTAGTCGACATATGTGCCCATATACACTATTTTCATAAAGAATGGAATAACTTCGTTATTTTCTAAAATAGACATATTTAATAAAAAGATAGAAAAACAGGCAATTTCTAATTTTAATTGTTTAAAATTTACAAAAAAAATATTATATAGGGCAATACACAATATAATATTAACCTCATTAATTTTTTTAAATGCGTTACCCTGTATGTGATGGAATTTTTAAATTATTCCTATTCCGATTCCCATACGCTACGCTGCCTAGGATCTGATAAACAAAATTTGTAAGATTTTTAGTGATAATAATAATAATAATAATTAAAGCTAAAAATAAGCTATTAAAAGTTGACTATCTGACTATGTCAAATTTTTGAAATTTTTATTTATAATAACATTCATGGCTGTTTTTCTCAGTGTATATTAGATACAGTTACGCTCTTTATGTCTAATTCCTATATCAATTAATTCTCTAGTGACCACTTGCCAAAGGCTGTACTTGTAGAAGTTTGAAAGCCAGTAAATTACCATAGTTTAGCAGAAACTTGTATCTTAGTTAAATCTGATTTGAAATTAAACTGTTCATCCTTATTTAACTGTTCAGACCAAGTCAATATTTTACTTGAATGTAACACAATAACCGTTTTCATATACATTAACTATGCCCTACAATACTAGATGGTAAAAGCGTTTATTGTTTATAATATGTATATATATATATATATATATATATATATATATATATATATATATACTAACTGATGTTTTCAACACATTTAACGCCCAATGTGAACAACTAGGCATACTAAGGACGGAGTGGTATCGTAAGCCTTGTTTTAGTAACCGTTTCATAAATTTTTATTCTCAACATCCATCTAAGATGAAAACGAATTTGGTTTTGGCCTTAACAACTAGGGTTACCAACTTGTCGCACATCGAGTTCAGGGACAAGGGACTTAAAAAGTTGAGCTCTGTACTACTAGAGAACTCCTATCCCATAGGGCTTTTAAATAAACTCATTTTCGGTTCTCCTTTTCCTTCGCAATTTTCTGACAAACAAAATTTTCATAATAATGAGGTCCGACAATTGACATTGACAAGCTAATTAACATTATCAAAAATGTTAATGGCTTAAAAATTACAACTAGAAATGTGAAAACGGTATCTAAGTTATACATTGAAACAAAGGATCCCTTCACAATACAGGAGTCTTCGAATGTTGTTTATTCTATACCGTGTAATAATTGTAACAACGTATACATCGGAGAATCATCTCGTAATTTCCACAGTAGGGTGATCTCACATCGTAGTGAGATAAAAACCAATAAAATAAATGCATGTGCACTTACAGAACATGCATTAACTTTTAAACATGAGTTTAATTTCGAAGATTCCTGTATTTTAGCAAAAGAAACAAAAACATTCAAAACGTGTTTTCTTGGAAATGTGTTTCATAAATTCTAGTACGTCTTACATAAATAAAAAGTCTGACATAGATAAGCTGAGCAACATTTATTGTTATTTACAGGAAAAACATCAAAAATAAAATAAATATTTACTTATACATATACACTTCACAATACACCTGTGTGCATAACAGGTTGCATACCATTAAGACAGGTTTAAAAATTAAAAATTACACAGCATGGGCCTCTTGGTTTTTGAAAAGAAATACAATATTAAGAACACCTAATTACATTTTAATCATATTGTTTTTTCTTTCTGTTCTCTATGTATCAGAGTTAAAACACACCATCAAAAGATGTCATAGAATAAAAAAAGTTTTATCTATCCTTACCAAAATTTTAGAATGTATTTTGTCCATTATTTTATATTTGTGTTATTAATGTTAAGGGTCAAAGCTTATTATAAATAATCTCAACGACTAGTAAGTTGCACTGACGAATTGTGATATTTTGTAAAATATTTACATATTTTTTTTATCTATATTACAGCGTCTTGAAAAAGGAATGAAACAATTCCTAAAGCTAGACAAAAAGTCAAAAAAATGGTTCTTTAATATCCCGGGCAACCTTCTGACTGCAGCCCTAATAAACTGGTTGTTTGTTTATATCGACAGTCACTAATATCCAGTATTTCTTATATATATATATATATATATATATATATATATATATATATATATATATATATATATATATATATATATAGAGAGAGAGAGAGAGAGAAAAAGAGACAGAGCTAAGATCAATACTATTACAAAAATTAATATTTCAGTCTTCCAACAGTCTTCCGGGTTGAACCGTGTAGATTATCATTGCGCCGAGATTTCGATATTCTCTTTGATGTCTTCTTCAGGGCTTTTGAGGTCTCAGTCTTCCTAGCCCACAGACACTACTATACTGATTACGAACCAATGCATTACTGCTAGTGGGAAAAGAGGACAGAGGACTTGTCTTTATGAGAGGTCTCCATGTCGAAGGTAACCGTATGCCATCATCTCTTTTATTGACAGAATTCGGTCCTTTTTCAATTTCTATGGCTTTTCGGATAATTCTTGGTTTATAGAAGCGGATGAAAGCTATGGTTTTGGAGTTTTAAAAATCAATTTCGTGGCCTGTATGAATATGGTGTTGACCTAGAGTTGAAATTGATTTGGAATTGCGAATAGAAATGGAATGTTCATAAATCCTATTTTGGATTCTACGATTTGTTTGGACTATATAAGATCAGGGGCAGTCTACGCAAGGAATTTCATAAACTTCGTGTTGTTTATTTAAAATGTTGTCTTTGATTGATCGGACAAGAGACGAGCGTTTTTTGTTGGGGGGTAAATACTCGTTATTCCTTGGGGAATAAAGAATATTTACCCTTAGGGGGTCTTTATTCCTCTTGATTTAAGAATTTTGTCTTTCTATCTCTATGATGAGAGTCTGAGTTTTTGGGTTAAGATTAAGTGGGAGATTGATGTCTGTTCTGATGATGAGAAGGGCTCCTATTAATGTGATTTTCGCGGTAACCGTTTTGGATGAGTGCTTGTTTTAAACTAGAGAGTTTAGAGGGTCTACTTACATCATCGCCAAGGCGTTGATCTGGAGACAAGGGTAATAATGATTGAATTAATTTGCTCTTAGAATTAATAGATTTTTGAATCAAGGGGAATAAGGACAATATATACCCCCCCCCCCACCCTAATAAAAACTTTCATCTCTTCATCTTCATCTGAATGAAATTCTTTGTGCAGACTACCCCCGATAATGTATCTTCTCTTCTTAAGGTGCTCTCTTCATTACGGAAGGTTGGCTATAACTATAGCAAATTGCTCTTTATCTTGAGCTGTTTTTAGTATCGAATGTGTGTCTATGTCTGTATAGTGTCCTACATTTTTCAGCCAGGAGCATTTTCTTCTTCTTGGACCTCTTCTTCCTTCCACTTTCCCTTCCATTATCAGTCGTAATAAGTTGTATTTTTCTCCTTTGTAAATATGTTCTAGATAACTCGTTTTTCTGATTTTTACAATATTTAGGAGTTCTCTCTCAGTACCCATTCTTCTCAGCACCCTTCGAAAAGACTACATCTCAAAGGCTTCTACACGTCTCATACTTGTGCTTCCGAGAGTCCATGTTTCCACTTCGTATAGCATTATGGAATAAATGAATGTTTTTACACGATAATGTATAGGCCAAACAAATCGTAGAATCCAAAATAGGATTTATGAACATTCCATTTTTGTTCGCAATTCCGATTCAATGACGATCCGATCCGATGACATGCGTAAGTCACCATGTATATTAATAAGTCTTGGTAATTTTTTTCGTTTCTGAAACTTTTTCTTGTGGCATATTAATATATCATATTAGAGAAATAGCTAAAGCCCATTCTTCTAATTTTTGACGATTTTTTGTATTGGGGAAAGAACGGCACCTTAGATTGTGTCGTATGAAAAATTGTTGGAAAGAGGGTAGCTAGAGGAGCAAATAATAAAGGGTTTGAGGCTAGAAAATGAATTACCAAAAAAACCCTTAAGTTAATAGAGGTCAAACAGCTTAACGTACAGAGAGGTGAATAAATGTAATGAATGTAATATAACTTGATGGAAATCAGAAATAGTGTTAGACCAACGAGGCCTAATGCACGAAGCTCACAAACGGCCTAACGCCTATAGACGTGTAAGGTGGCGTATGATATAGAACAAATACAGTATATCGAGATTCCTCGATACATTGAGAAAAATTAAACATCCTCTACCTTCCCTTTGTTGCAATGATCCATCCTTATACGTTAAGCTATATATTATATAATATAGGATTGTTTAAGCAGTTTAGACAGGTGACAGAAATCAAGTGTATGTAAAATATGTATATGATTAAAACTTGTATGTAAAATTAAACAAAAAAAAAGTGCTAAAATGACAAAACATAATTAAAGTTTTTGATTTAATGAAATTAGATAAACGATTTATTATCCAATATTGCTTCATATTACATATAATACTTGTCGTGTCAAGATATGATGACTCTGTATATGCACGAAACGTTAACTCTATTGTTCTACTATTAACTCACCTTTATATAGATACCATCTAATAGTTATTTGTTGTTTACAGGCGGCGGAAAGTGGAAATCTAGAGATTTTCCAACGGCTCTATTATGCTGAACCGACTCGTCTTGTCATCCAGGATAGCCGAGGAAGGACACCTGCACACCAGGCGGCCTCGAGGAATAGAGTTAATATTCTGCAATTTATTCTAGATCAGGGAGGAGGTAAGTTGCAGTATATTGTGTTAGCTTTCCAATTTAATATTGAGTCGCCTGTCATTTTGTTTACTATTAATACTGAAACAGATTCAATTTTGTATGTATGTCAATAACAATTCGAAAAAAAGGTAGATCAAAGTAAACAAGGTAAACAAATAAGTCTATACTTATAAGTAATAATTATAGGAGACTAGTATGTATGTTTATAAATAACTAAATGTTCATCAAATCAGATCATAGGAAAGTCGGCGTTGTTTTAATCAAAAAAGGACTAGTTGTTTTAATGCTTAAGAAGCAGTGATGATACTGATATTTAAGTCTGTAAAAACAGGTAAATAATTATATTTATTGCTTTTTTTTTTCCTTATATGACGCATCAACCACGCAGGGTTATTAGCGTGTATGGATTGTGATACAGCGTTAGAACTTAACAATAGAATATTAACTATAGCAATACATAAATAAAAATAAATCTAGATCTATACACAGTAAAATATTAGATTTTTGATATCAGCTTGCAGTCTTTAAGAAAGGCGAAAATATTTTTAGTATTACTGTCTTTTCCAAGAGCACTGTTTAATGTTGATGGTATGTTATACATTTAGCGTTGCACATCGTACTTGGGGCACTGCAATAAACAATGTTTTACCGTTAAGACACTTTTACACATGTCACACATAGGTTTATCAGTACGTTTTAGTAGGTAGACGTGTGATAACCGAGTATGGCCAATTCGGAGGCGAGTGAAGGTTACTTGTTTTTTTCTATTGTTAAATTTTGGGAATTTTTTATGGTTCTTATCAACTTCGTACAGCTTGGTTGGGGAGTTCTTCCATGTATTCTGCCATATTGAATTAATCCTTTCTTTAAAGAATGCTTTCAGATCGGTGTGAAAAACTTTCGTATTCTCTTCTGCGTTTGGGTTAGTAGGTGCATTTTTTGCTATTTTATCTACAACCTCGTTTCCTTCGATTCCAGTATGTAGACTTGGTTTAATGCCATTATTGAGCTTAGAGAATCTGTAATAATGATATTTCTCTTTTTATTTTTGTTAACTATCAGAACTAGTGCTTTTAGTATCGCATACAGTTCAGCTGAGAACGTTGTTGTATATGAAGGTAATTTGTAAGGTTCTGTATAATCTGATGAGTAGATTGCTGCCCCAGTTTCGTCTTCGTTTTTGGAGGCATCAGTGTAAACTTTGAAACAGCTACCATATTTGCTTAATATTTTTAGAAATTCTTGATTAATTTGACTTGCTGGCGTTTCTGATTTGTTTAGGCGCAATAAGCTGGTGTCAGTAGAGGGAAGTCGAATTGTCCAAGGAGGAGGGGTTTAAATTGAGGAGATATCGTAGGTGTCTGGAAAATGGATACCCATTGTTAACAAGTAGGTATGTAGGCGGTAATAGAAAGGGTGATCAGTTCGATTTGAAATTTGGAAACAACTTTTGAAGCGGTCAGCGAATACGTTGTGTATACCAGGATTATCTTGATTAGACGATACTGCTGTGGCATAAGAAAGACTTAGATATTGTCTTCTAAATGCGAGTGGAATCTCTCCAGTTTCCC
Source organism: Diabrotica undecimpunctata (assembly GCF_040954645.1). Taxonomy (NCBI): domain Eukaryota; kingdom Metazoa; phylum Arthropoda; class Insecta; order Coleoptera; family Chrysomelidae; genus Diabrotica; species Diabrotica undecimpunctata. The sequence continues at coordinate 112,135,338 of NC_092811.1, read as the reverse complement.
AGTATAGAGTTTGTATTGGACTTGTGTAGTGTGCTCCTAAGGAAATTCGGAGGCCTGTTTTTTGAATAACATCTATTATTTTTAAGTAAGATTATTTGGAGGAGTTGTAAACAATTGAGCCGTAGTCCAGTTTGGAGCTTACTAAAGCCTTGTAGATATGTAGTAATGTAGAAGAGTCGGCGCCCCATTTTTTGTTTGCAAGTGATCGTACCAAATTAATTCCAGGCTGACATGTCTTTTTTAAATATTCTAAATGTTTTTTCCAAGTTAGTTTTTGGTCAAAGATCATACCAAGAAATCTAACTTCGTCTAGCTGTTCTCCACTTAAATATAAGTTGTTAGGTTGTATTTGGTGACTTTTCGTAAAACGTACTGCTTTGGTTTTGATGGTATTAAACTGAAGACCACTTGTGAATGACCATTCTTCAATTTGATTTATGGCTTTTTGGACATGGTTATGGATGGTTGTTAGGTTCTTTCCTCTACAAAATATAAGTAAATCATCTGCATATAGCCTAGCTTTTACAGGATGTTTAATTTTTGCGGGAATAGAATTCATAGCTACAAGAAACAGAGTAGTGCTAAGGTTCGACCCCTGTGGTATACCATTTTCTTGATTTTTTGTTGAGGAATATACGCCGTCTACTCTGACCTGAAATTGTCTATTTTTTAATAAGTTTGATATGTATTTGAGTATATTACTTCTTATTTTTCATTTGCTGAGCGTTTTTAAAATTAAATATTTCCATACTGAATCGTAGGCTTTACTAATGTCGAAAAATATTCCAATACAGTATTGTTTGATTGCGAAAGCCTCATGTATTACCGATTCTACATCAATAAGGTTGTCTACAGTAGAACGACGTTTTTGGAAGCCACTTTGTTCTGGTATAACTAGTTTCTTTGATTCCAGATACCATATGAGTCTGTTATTTATTATTTTCTCTAGCATTTTGCACATACTACAAGAGATATTGGCCTATATGTTTCGGGATCTGATTTTGATTTACTTTGTTTAGGAATAGGAATTATTATTGAATTTCTCCAGGATTCTGGAAATACATTTTTCAAGAAAATTAGGTTAACATGCTGAGTAAGTATTCTTTAGATGGGTAGGTGAGGTTTTTTAGAAAAATAGTGGGTATATATTTATTGCTTGATTTAAACTGGTTGATAGTTATATATGCCAAGCCTACATTTTTCGTTAAATGATCGACTTCAATGCTCTTAAAATCGGCGCACCTTAACTGGCACCCGAACTCTATATAATCACTTTAATCCTACACGAATTGGCTCTAAAAAACCCAAAAATGAACTGGCCGCCGCCCATTACGAAATTTTCAGAAATTGAATCTCCTTCTGAAGCTTGGATTTTGAGAAAAAGAAGTATAATAAACATTAGAAATTAGAAATGTAGTTGTAAACAATTTATTTATTAAAGAATCTGCAACTTACATACTTTACAGGTTGATGCCTTCTTGACATATTTTTTACAAACGCAAAAGCGCAGTTATACATTTTTCCTGTAAAAGACGTATCTCTATCTGTAGAGTAGGGAGGGTTAAGTTTCACAGCACTTAGGCCACAATTGACCCATTGTGCATCCTCCCAGGGAGCTGTCACCCTTAGTTCATTGTCCATCCTGCCATTTCTAGGAAGGTGGACAAGTCACCAGGAGACATCTCTCTTATGTGGGCAGGTGTGGGCCAGGACTCGCCGAACGCGTACTCTCGTATTAACGATAACTATGGGCATTCACATAGGACGTGCTCTACAGTTTCGTCTTCTCGTTCATACTTCCTACATAGAGGTGTGTCTGCTAGCCCCAGTGTGTGGAGGTGTTTGCTTAGTTGTTGCTTTGTTTTGATGTTCACTCTTCAAGATTACTTAGTGTTACCCTGACAAGTTTACATCCTTTTCCTTCTTCCCATCTTTTTACGGTTTGCGTATGGGAGTGACATTTAACAATTTACGCGATTGTTGTAGTTGACCAACCAAAAAGATCCCTAGGTTCTAAGAGTCTTAGGCCTGCCGCCTTCCTAAATAATTGGTCAGCAATGCGGTTGCCTTTATTCCTATTGTGTCCTTTAACCCACCTCAGGATGATGGTATTTCTATCCGAAGCTTGAGTTAGTGACTCGTGACACTCCATTACTAAACCTGATGGGACACGTGGTCTATTCAAGGTTAGTAGCGCTTGTCTGCTATCTGCGCAGATCATTATAGTTTTCCCTGCTATACCTTTTTGGGTTATCTCTTTTGTTGCTATGGAGATACCAGTCAGTTCTGTCTGAACTACGCTGGCATTTTTGCCCATTGCCCACTTTATTCTTAGGTTCAGTGATCTGGAGTATATCCCGCATCCTGAGCCTTCTTTCATTTTGGAGCCATCGGTGTATATGCAATAGGCATTTGCCACGTTTGTCTCCATATACTGTCTTGTTTCAATTTTGTAGGGTTTGTTAAAGACAAACAAACAAATTGAGTCGCAGCCTGCCTGTAGCAGTGATAACGCATCTAGCTCTCCTCGCCAGAAACGAGCTCTCAATTGTCCCATTCCCACATCAAAGTTTGAACCAGCTGAGCGCAGTCGCATCATTGTCACCACTTTGACATATATCTAGAGGCGTGATGCCAATGATCAACTTCATTGCAGCAGTTGGTGTTGTTTTCATGGCACCTGTTATATTTATGCAAGCTATCCGCTGAGTATGGTTTAGTTTGTTAATCGCTGTTGCCTGTAGCAGTTTTGGTACCGAAGCAATAGCTCCGTAAGTTAGCATTGGCGTAATGATAGCGGTGTAGACCCAGGCGATCACCCTGGGCGTGAGGTCCCAGGTGCGCCCGACCGTTCGTCGACACTGCTCATAGGCAATATATGCTCTTTTAGCTCTACCATCTAAGTGTGAGTTCCATGTTAACTTCCTGTCAAGGGTAATACCAAGGCACTTTACCTCGTCAGAAAAATTTAGACTGTAGTTTAGAATCCTTGGGGGTATTAAGCCCGTGATTCTTCTTTTCCTGGAAAGAAGACCATCTCTGTTTTCTTAGGATTTATAGATAATGAGTGTTCCTTGCACCATGTTTCTATTAGTCGGAGAGCAACTTGAAGATCTCTCACATATTGTGTTCTCAAACTTACCGCTTTACAGGATAGCAATATCGTCTGCATAGGCTATTGTGTAGAAACCGTTGCTGCTGAGTTGGTCAACCAGGGTATCTAGAACTATGTTCCAGAGTAGTGGTGATAGCACCCCTCCCTGTGGACACCCCCTCGTATCCATGCCTCTAACAGAAAGGTCTTCTACATTTATGCTTATTGCTCTATTAGGGAGCATACTGAATATCCATTCGATTATGGCCAGGGGAACATTCCTGACGTTGAGCTGTTGGGTGATGATTGGGAATGTGGTTTTATCAAACGCTCCCTCAATGCCTATGAATATACGTAAGGTGGATTCTTTATTATCCAGCGATCTTTCAATTCTTCCCACTACATAATGCAGTGCAGAATCGGTAGAATCGGTGTAAAAGACGTATTTGATGTTCAATAAAATTTCTTTTAAGACGTGTTGGTTTTCGGTATACTCTTTTAAGGATTCTACTACTTCTTACATTAATAAAGGTATATATTTGAATATTTTTCAGAACCTTCAAAAATTTCTAAATGTTCGGATGACAAGTATAAAACAAATGATTGAATTTTGAATGGAAACCTTCGAACAAATTCATCGTTCTTTGTGGAGACGTACTTCTTTCGGCCCACATGGTATGCAATCGCAAAACAATCGTCACCGTCTTTGAAGTCCAACAAAGAAATATTAAGTTACACGAAATGTCTGATTCTTTCAAGTATTCCGTTGCCAAGCCCCAAAGCTTAAAAAATTGGTGTATGAACTACAGAAAATAAAGCTAAACCGAAAAAATCTGGTGTCCGACAAGGCTGTGTCATGTCCCCATTACTCTTTAACCTGAACTCTGAAGGCATATTTAAACAAGATCCCCAGTCGACCAACGGTCATGGGGGAATAAATGTTTGCTTCATTAGGAGAGCAATTACTATAAGCAATTACTGTAATTTAAAGCAATAAACATTTTTGGATCTGAATCTGAGAGAATAGTTTTTTTCCCTATCAATATTCACTATACGTTTGCAATAATGTTAGCCGCTTAACTATTTTAAATTAGAGACAAACCTTAGAAACTGTTTAAAACACAGCTCTACGAATAGGTGCGTTTCGAACGACACCAGTTCAAAGTTTACAATGCTTAACAGGAGAACCACCCCTAAGTTTACGATGCAAATACCTTTCTATCTCATATGCTTCTAAAATAGCTAGTAATAAAGAACACCCTACTTATACCAATACGTTCACAGATCGCTTCTAAGACACTTTCTCTACAACAAGACTTTTTTTTTTGGACTGAGGTGGAAAGGTTCTAAACCGACTAGGGAAGATGTCCCTAGAACTGTTGGATTCGATCCGGAAAGGAGCACATGCTAGGACATAGCATCCAAAGTATGGATTATATGCGCCACATGCACTCCTGACCAGTCGCCTACCAACTAAAAACCACCCCTTCTTCGGACAAGGCACCCCCGGACGAGTTCAATCGGTGAACGAAACATTGAGATGCCTTGTGCAGTCTGAAAATTTGGGAGAAAATTGTAAAAAGGGTTCTTACCTAACAACGATAAGAACCACTTAAAATGATATGCAGAGACGGTATTGTGGGGAAACAAAATATGAGTTCATAAAAAGTGCAGGTGTGTTCAGCCTGACAAGGAAGGAATGTAAATTAAAAGAGGCATGGGGTCGTGAAAACTACGTACGTAATATAATTACAGATCTGGCTGTAAAGCTGCCGTCTATTCCGTCGTGCAGCCGAGCTGTAAAGAACTCATGACAGCGTATTATGTAATTTGTTACCTCAACCACCCTGTTCCTGTCTCGCTCTTTCTAGCGTCTCCTTTTTCTTTATAATTTGCGTAATTATGTTATAGTAACATCGTAGGCTTCTTTGTTTTGGGTCGCTTTCTGTATTAGATTGTTGGGCGTTATCGCTCCTAGCCCTGATATGAAATCTACAACAAGACTGGATCTATCATTTTACGAAAGAGTTAGAAGAAACCTTCATGACCTACATCTTGAATTTCCTGAAATTCTACCAACAAATTTCCTAACTTCTACACCTTGGTTAATACCAATTCCTAAGATTAATACTTACCTGGCTCCAACTCACAGCGACTAGGCACGACCAAGTGAGAATAACACGTTTGCGACTAAGACACAGGAACTTTACACATAAACACCTCTTTACGTGAACTGTGCCGCCAATGTGTGAAAAATGTCAAGTAACACTCCCCGTGAAGCATATACTAACTCAATGCAAAACATATGAAGCAGCAAGAGGAAAGCACACTATCCCAAATAATATAAAGGAAGCCTTAGGGAAAAACATGAACATTAAAAACACAATAAGTTGTCTTAAAGACTCAGGACGCTATCATTTATTGTAATTTTTTCTAACTTTACCTGTATTATATTTTGTAGGTCGCTAATAACCCTTGTGGTTACAGCGTAAATAAATAAAAAAAAAACTAAATACAACATATTCTCGACCAAATATTAGTTGTACAAAAAGTTTATTAGGCAAACACAACAATTCACATTAAATATCATTGCAAAACATTCAATTTATGAGAATTAAACCAAGATGTTGAAGTCAAGTTTATGGTCCATGTAAGAATGAATTAAAGGTTAGAATATTAATGAAAGCTTATATTATTCTTGAGAAAAAAATTTATTAAACAGTGCCGTAATTAATATAAAAATAAATAGTAAATATATTAACAATATCAAGTTGCAGACGATACCGTACTGATAGCAGAAAAAATAGAAGACAAAAATTACAAAATATACTATAAATAGACAGAGTTATAGACAGATTTATACAGTTACAGACAGTTAATAATGCAAGTGAAGTTAGGGGACTGACAATAAATCTTCAAAAAACTAATTGTGATTAGAAAAATTGATGAAATTTGTCTTATTGGTCTAAAACCCAATTTTAACAATATAAATATGGTCCTTCTGTATGAACAGTTTTAAACACTCTAGCAGAGGAAGAAAGAGACTCAACAGAAAATTTGCTGCGAAATGAAATAGTAAGAGCAACTTCAAATCTCTTACAATACATTGTAAGGTCTGCAACTGATTCCACATCCTGGAAAGCAAAAGCCTTAACATAATCAGGAAGAAGACCATTAATGATTTCATCCACTTTTTCACCTTCCGGAATTGATTTTGAAGACCGGAGCATCAAAGACTCCATATAAGAAATATATGCAGAGACCGGTTGTTTAAAAGACTGTTTTGTGGAACGTATTTGTTCTCACAAATTTCTTTCATAATTGTATGGTAAATAAGTTTTATTTAAGGAAGCAATTAATTCATACCATGAATTAAAAGATTTTTTTGTGAAATGATTATGCCACCAAGTAAAAGCAGCACCTTCAAATAAATCTCCTGCAGAGATGAATAAATCTTCATCAGTGCAGTTTCTAGAAAACTTAAAGGTTTCAATCTGTTCCAGAAATGGAATTAGAGGTTCTTTACCAGAAAATTTGTTAATACCTTATTTATAAACAGGAACAGACTTAACAGATGAGGTTGAAGATTGAGAATAATTAAAGTTTACTCTATCAGAAGTAGAAGCAACAGATTGGTCCACAATATCAGGTTGATCAACAATATCAGACAAAGTAGCCTTTAATTTTAATAAATCATAGCGGATAGCTTTTTTAAATTTTTCTTCATCTTCAGAAGTTGTCTGTAGAAGGGAGATTCTACCAGACAAATGAGTTAAACGAGAACTAAAAGCTTTGAATCTGCTATCAGATTTTGTACCTGAATAATTAGATACGGGAGATAACAGATCAGAATAGGAAGCTAAAGCTTGTTGGTAATCAACATCAAAATATAAATTGACCGAAACATCAGAAAAACTACGGTTACTGTCTTCCTAAGAAAGAAGTCCAGTAAGAATCTTTCGTTTTTCCTCTACTATACTTGGGACAAATACATTCCTAATAAGAATGGCATATGATAATACATCTGTATTTAGATGTTTAGGTAGCATCTTGAAGAAATAATTTAAAAAAAAATTAAGAAAGTAATTAAAGTACGCTATACACAAAAACTGGTTAAGTTAAAAAAAACAGACCTCTTAAATCAATATAAAAGTACCTATCATCATAAAAAAAAATGTAAAAATATCTGAGTATAAAATATAAATCAAATATGCTGAAATATATAAAATTTGAAAAGTGAAAACACGTGAAACAATGTTTCAACATGTGAAAAGTAATGTATATAAAAATAGTCAAAAGTATGGAAATATTAAAATTAACTGCAAATAATGAAAATATGGACACATATAAAAATAAATAAAACAAGTATTTATTAAAGCTTGTATATTTGCTACCAAACCAAAAATTCAGAGCCCAATTCTTCGAATAAAACAAGTAACGTTGGCGCCAATGTGTAGCAATAAGACTACCAAAGAGAATTGAAATACTATTATAAAAATAATACCTCAATCAACCATGGGAGCTTATCGCCTATGCTTCGCCTAGCTCAGTATCTCAAGTGTGAGTTCGTCTTGTCTTAAACTAAGAATTAAACCATAAACCCTTAGCTAATAGTAAATAAAACAATTATGTAACTAATCAAATTTATTAAAAATGTGACGAAAAAACCATCAACTCTGCCAAGGCTTTACAATAAATAAATTTGCGATACTTGTGACATCGATGAGTAATTGTGTGGCCTCCCAATTAGATGGTTAGGTCCTCCTGAGTTGAACAAATTAATTAATTATTATTACGTAGTTAAATTCTGTTAAGATTCCTACATACATATAACTGGAAACGTGGTTTAGGAAGAAGTGAGAGAATTCTTTTATAGATTTTAATTATAGACAAAAAACATATCCCACTATGTCAGAAAAGCTGATTGACAGAAAGTAAGTGGGAGACTGAAATGAAGTTAGCACAGATGTCATAGGATGTACGTCTATGATGGAATTAGCTTTTCTGTCAACATAGAACAGAATATTTAGTCTACCGGATAGAGAAAGAGAAGGCAAATATGAATTCTGCCGTAAAGAAAGAGAAAGAAAAGAAAGACAGAGGGCGCCAACTACTTTTTGAAGAAAAAATAGTAAAACGAAACTGGATGTAAAGGAATTAATAAATTAATAAAGAAATTAAAATAAAATAATTATATAAATATAAATTAATAAAGATGTGACGTTTTTAACGTTACAACACCGTAAATAAAGACTAAGAATTTATAACAACGATTATGAAAAGAAATACCTCGTACTTAGGCTATATAATGAGAAATAACAAATATAATCTGCTCCAAATAATAAGTAAAGGAAAGATAGTGTGCTGAAGAGGACTAGGCAAAAAAATTAAGTCATGGCAACTTGTGGAAATTATATTTAAAACTGTTCGACACTAGCATGGGTTTTCCCTGTTCGCTTATCATTTCAGTAGCTTAAATTTTCTACGACGTTATGATCAAGTACAAGCAAGACGCAAAACTATCAGTAAACTAATTTGAAATAAGTTTGCAGTGAAGTTTATACGGATTTAAAGAATGATGGAAAAATCCAATTTTTAAATGGCCATCAATTCCAATAAAATCCCTACCTACCTCAATTTCCAAGAATTTCATCGGGAGCCAATTCACGCAAACATTTTTATCAGTAGAGAGCTTATTACCTGCAAACGGGAGCCAATTCATGTGCAGTGCAACCCTAAAAATCATTCCAGAAATATTAATCTAAGGGTAAGAATCTGTTCCTCTTTTTTTAACTCTTTTTGGATTTGTGCGTTTAAGCAACTCTAATTTTCACAGATTTTTACTGTATCTGTTTTGTTCATTTGTACGTTCTTTCTTTAGATTATTCAAAGTAACAATATTCAAATTATAGTCTATTTTTATTAGAAAATATAAAACAGTTACGAGATATTACAGAAAATAAATTTTAATTTGGTAATTTAAAAACTTTTTTGTGTGTACATTTGTGCTATTTTAAATTATGTTTAATATATCTATTGATAGACAAAAATAGCAAAAAAACAGTTCAATTCATGGCCTAATTTTGTATTATATATTTTATAAATCACATAGCAAATATCCAGAAACTCTAATATTACGTTAACGTCCGAAGCTTTAACAAAATAATCTAATATCTCAAATCTTTTGAAAAGAAAACTTCAAAAAAAATGTCAAGCACAAAAGTAAAGAGGTACAAATCAACTTTCATTGCCAAAAAGAGAAGTTTACCTCTTCAAAAAATAAAGTTTCGAGCTTGATGATTGAGATTTTCATGAAATAAATGTATCCCACGGACATACTGATGTGTAAGAAATTGAACTTAAAAGTCTTTTTAGATTCATCTGATTAAAAAAGTTTGCTGAATACTCCCTAACACAATATAAATGACCATGTTACACAAAAATTTTTTATTTAGTTTACTTATTTTCATTTCATTTCTGTTTTATTTACTTGGTAATATCCAGTGATATATTTTTTTACAGATCAATACATACAAATTCTTATTAACTTTGATAGCATGATGAAAATTTCTTTTATGCTATTTTTTATCATAAATGGCAACACTGGTTATTATTATTAACCCGGCGTCACATACGTGGATTTTTCTGTCATTAGTACATATGTGGGGTGTGACAAACCCCAATTTCTAAGAAAATCAGAATTTTTTCTGGCAGTTTTTTTATATGTTGTCTAATTTCATGGTCTGAAGTGATCATCTAAGGACTATTTAAGCAAAAAAAAATAATCAGAACACCTTTATTCAAAAGAAATTAAAAATAAACTAATAATAGGCAATTCTCCATAAGCATAATCTTACCAAAAAATATAAACACCATATGATCAAAAATACAATAGTAAATGAAAATCTAATAGTAAAATAATACAAGGAAAAGCTCTGCCCGGTTGTACAGTGAAAGAAAAAAAATTAATCGCTATTTGAATTCATGCAATTTTGACAACTTATGACAGCATGCTCCAGGCACAGTAATGATTCACAGTTTGAACAGAAATATTTAGTTTTCCGATCTCGGCTTCTTGGACATACTGAACATCTTCCAATGAGTTTTGGAATCTTGGCAGCTGGCACTGAAGGGGCATCTTGGCCAAAATGTGCAATGTTTTGACGAATACTCCTTGGTATTCTTAGATTATTTTTGCTTTCAGATATGTGGTCCTGGATCAATTCAAAGCCCAACATTTTGATAAACAATCTTCTGGCAAGTTTGAAATCTTGATTGTTTTCTCTGTATATCACCAAAGCATTTATGGCGGCTGTATTCAAGAGAGAAAACAGGATCGTAAGAGGCCATCTCCGTGAGTTTCTAGATACGTTATATGATGCAGACAGTTCATTAACTACATCTACTCCACTTTTAGTAAAGTTGTAGAAGCTTATTATTTCTGGTAAATTTTTATCGCCAGTTGCTTCATCAATAGCTCCATCATGGTGCATGGTGGACAACAGTAGGACGTTTTTATTTTTTTTTTTTTTCGGCACATACGATAAAAGTGTAATATCTTTCTGAAAGCCAAATAAAGATGTCATTTGTTCTCTGTTCTGGACTGTCCAAAATTATACTGGGATGCATCGTTTGTTCTTTCTCAGCGTGCCTACTGACGTAAGTTTATGCTCGTTCAGCAATTTTATCATTAATTCATAACTAGTGTACCAGTTGTCAAAGGTCACATTTCGGTTGGAACCAGAAATAAGTTGTATTAGCCTCTCTACTATATCTATTGGGGAATTACTAACACTGTAGGGACCTTCTGGCTGTTTTCCTGCATACACTTCCAAATTTAAAACGTAGTACGAACGGGCATCAACTAGGGCTTGCACTTTGATACCATACTTTGCAGGCTTGTTGGGCATGTACTGTTTGAAAGCACATCTTCCACGATAAGACTCCAACTTCTCATCTATCGTCACATATTGAGAAGGAATGTAGGCCTGCTTACAATTTTCAATAAATTTGTCCAGAATTCCACGAACTGGAGCTAATTTGTCAATCGCCAATCTGTCTTTACGATTCTCGATGTTATGGAACCGAAGACAGACCATCAGGAATTGAAAACGATTTATAGACATCGTATTGCGGAATATATCGACACCAATCCCATCTGTTTGACATAAGTCTCTCAAATTCTGACGATTAGAGTGAAACATACCTGCTAAATAAAGAAGTCCGATAAATGCTTTAATTTCACATTCATTGGTTGGTTTCACCATGCATTTATTTTGATATGCAATTGATTTTTGTTGAATTTTGAGATTGGTCCAGCGCACTATGTATTCGATCATTTGTCGGTCAAAAAACAATTGCCAACAATCTAAAGCACGTTTAGCATTTTTTTCATAATGCTTCACACCCGGCAAATGAGTAATAATGTTCTCTGATATTGTTCGAACCCGTTTATTATTTGAAGCAAGTTTGTTCCATTGTGTTCCGTCTTTTCCGAGATACATTTCTTCGTTTCTTGGAGGTCCGTCAGTGCTTTTATTTTCCGTCTCATTCTGAAGTTCTGTTTTTGATGTCTCCATGTCTAAATCTCCGTCAGAAACTACATCTTCTATTGCGATATCCTGCTCCGAGTCGGTGTTGTGGTCGCTTTCAGAGATATGGTCAATATCGTCATCGCTTCCCGATTCGATGGCATCGTCATCAATTTTAGCCCATAGAGCTTCAAGCTTTTTCTGTTCCGCTTCGTATGACATGATATTTTAGCTAAAAAATTAAACAATTGAATATGCAGATTCAAATAAGTCAAAAATAAAAAAACTTACTTATAATGTCAAAATTGCAAACGTGAGTACATAGGTGGGGTTTAACACACCCCAGAGCGTTTCAGGCGCGTGTAACTTCACTCACTGCCTACAATGTACTGAGATAACGCCTGAATTCGATGGTGGGGACATTTTTGGGAAGCTATTGGGGTGGACGTGCGCATAAGTCTGCGTTTGATTTATTTTAAGAGCGATATTTGGGAGCTGGGGTTTGTGAAACCCCACATATGTAGTGCCGGGTTAAATGAACATAATATCTTTGAATTTAAAAAAATTTAATTAAGCAGGTTTTTCTTGAGAAGTCACTGTTTAATGAATTTTGCATTACATTCCGTAAATTCCAAATATTTGTTTTTTTTGTATTTTTTTTTTAATAAAAAATAAATTTGTTTTTTTTTAGTATTATTTACTTATACAAAATTAGACAATATACAGACAATATACAGAAGAATATACAAACTTAGACAAAATATTTTTTGAGCTACAAAATGAATTTGGTGGAGTATAATTAGTTTTTTATTAACGTTTATTGGGACGCGATTTCGCGCTTTCTGCAGTTTATGCGAAATTTCCAAAAATGTGCGGAGGACGCTAATTCGCGTCTAACAAAAAGTAAGTAAAATGACCACCTGCAGCAGATTTTCAACATATTTTTTTCACATATCTCATAAATCATATTTGAATATACCAAAAAAATACTTCCACACAGGGCTACACTACTATAAGATTACCATAATAGTGAAAGGGCTAGGGTGTTGAGAGTGCAGCATATGAAGGGATGTTCGAGATGTTTTCTGGATATGAAGAGAGGGACACTGTATACGCAGCAGATACAAGTGTCTTGCTTTTCTTCCAGTGATCTTGTCCTGTATTATAAGGTGTAGAAAGTTATACTTTTCTGGATGTCTCAACAAATGATCGAAACTTTGTACCTTTGGAATTTTTGTTGTTTTCGATTTTTCTGTGTTTTTTTTTCATTAGGTGTTAAACTATCTCACTCATTATTTATTCCATCCAATTTATCCATACTGCAATATGGAAGATATGTAGTAGCATATTAATCGGATTTAAAGGTTAAAAGTAATATTAATGAGAATTCTTATTGCTTTGTTTGTTCTCCCATATTAGTTTGCTCTCTCATACATAAAAACTATTCATGAAGATTATAACAAAACGGCTTGTAAGGGGAGGAGTTTTGTCCTCCTTGTTGTGGTGCCTGGTGGTTGATATCCTTCTTGAGCGACAGCCAGAACAAGGTATATATGCGCAAGCCTACGCCGATGACATATTTATACTAGTTGAGGGACTCTTCTCGGGAACGTTCCACGAGGTCAGCCAGGTAAGCCTCGGGCTCGTTGACGAATAGCAGTTGAGTGCCGGTAGCAGGCACTCGGGGTTAATTTTACGAAGACTACTGTGGTTCTGTTTACTCGATAAAGGGCCATCTGACCTACAAGGGAGCTTACCTTCTATGGTAAAACTGTATCGGTTTCCAAGTCAGTGAAGTACTTAGGAGTGATCCTGATTCTAAACGTTCATGGAAAGAACATCTCGATGCCAAGGTTAGCAAGGCCACGGTAATTTTCTGAGCCTACTGAAGAGCTTTCAAAGTAAAATGAGGTCTACAGCCAAAAATTTTATATTGGATGTATCAATCCATAATAAGGCCTATCCTGACTTATGCGGCTATTGTGTGGTGGCCCCAGGCTAGACTGGCTTCAGCTAATGCCCAGCTTACTCACCTCCAGCGGTTGGCATGCGTTGGCATCTCAGAAGCCATGAGGAGACAGCATGAGGAGACAACTTACAGTAGCTCTTGAGGCTTTCCTGGATTTACCTTCTCTACATCTTATTGCAGAGCACGAAGCCATGATGGCAGCCTATCATCTTAACTGTTGTGTATACTGGTTGGTTAGGAATTAATGGTAGGGTGTATCATCTGGAGACAGGCCTTCGATTGTTGTCCTGTGCTCTCTATGATACAGGAGCACACAGCCCCCCAATTTGAGTTCTCATCCTCGTTCTTGGTTCAATTTCCTGACCGGGTTTAGTGGAACGAACGAGAGCCAGCACTGATCTGTCAAAGCGGGCTCACATGGTTTATTTTGATTAAATTTTGGTATCTTTCAGTAATTAATATATAATCGATCTGATTGCATATGATCTTATCTTTATTTCTAGCAAGGTATTCCTTGCTAATGTAAAATTAATTAAAACACCCACGAGATCACATCAAAATAATTATTAAATAGTTTCTTTAACAATTAAGGCTGTCTAATTTTAAAAAATGGTTACTAATTGCTACATACTTAAAAATGGAAATACATTGTCCACCATGTAAATTTCCTGAACGTAATCTTGGCTAGAGAGAAGAAATAAAAATTTTAGAAATCCTGTATATGAGAATTCTTTCCAGCTTATTTCTCAGTACAATAGTTGTTCATAACTTTATTTTCTTTTTTAGATTTAAACATCCTCGACAATGCAAGGAATACTCCTTTACATGTAGCTGTAGAACATGAGGCTTTGGATGCTGTTGACTTTCTGTTAGACAAGTAAGTAATTATCCTTAAATGTAGGTAGATAGTGGTCTAAGAGGATAAATGTCCATCTCACAAAATTTGAAGTCTCTTTCTTTTGAATTTATTTTATTTATTTATGGCTGACAATATTATAAAATATAGGAAACTGGTATTGTGATGGGTAGACAATATAACACACCAAACTCAGTAAAACACAAGTTAAATTTAAATAAAAATATCATCATCATCAGTTGGTGCTACAGCCCTTCGTGAGCCCTGGCCTACCTCAAAACATTCTTCCATCCTTTCCTGTCGAGTGTCTGTTTTCTCCATCTCCTTCCTCCAATCTGCCTTAAATCGTCCTACACATCGTCCAGATTTCTGAGTTTAATGGGTCCCTTCTACGGCCTATTTAGCATGGTTACTTTAGCAGGAGTAAATAAAAATATATTTAAAAAACTTATACAGAAGTAAAACAATTCACATTTGAATTTAGGTATAAAGCATATAATTAGATTTTTTTTTTAAAATGTCGTCAAAATTTATACAGGAGCATAACGTGACGTTTTCGATCTAGATCAGATCATCCTCAGTGCCTTCTTTTGTAATTAAACACTAAAATTGTAGCTGTGACATCAATATATGGTTGTACATTGCTCCAAATTTAAATTCTAATGTGACTCTAGGTCGATGACATTGGATAAAAATTTAATACTTAAAGAGCAACATGTTTCTTTGCTCGACTTGAACACGTGGTTCTTGTCAGTTAAAACGACACAGACCAACTGGCTGAGGTGACAGGAAATATAATTCAAGAAGACAGCATTAACATGACGAGGTATGGGTATGTTCAGAGACTAATGTAATTTTTAAAATTATAAAATTTTTTGTAATAATATCTAATATCTTATTAATGAAAAACTTTAGTTAGAATTAAATTCATTTAAATGATAATATTTATTGTCTGTGAAACAAGCATCCATAGTAAAGAACAAAAAAGGTAAAATAATTACAGATTTAAATTAAAAACTGGCAAGATGGACAGAATACATTGAAGAACTTTTTGCAGACGAAAGACCAGAAATAGCAGTGGCAGAACCTACAGACGACACAACAGGGCCTGAAATCCTAAAAAGCGAGGTAGAACATGCCATAAGGAACACAAAAGGGGGTAAAGCTGCAGAACCAGATGAAATTCCTGTAGAATTGTTGAAACTAATAGACGCCGACGAACTTGAAATAATGGTGAACCTCTTTAACACAATTTATAGAACAGGCATCATACCAAAGAAATGGCTCTCCTCTACTTTTGTCACAATCCCGAAGACGAATAACGCCAGAGAGTGTTCAGACCACAGAACTGTAGCATTGATGAGCCACACACTAAAAGTATTTTTAAAAATAATTCACAAAAGAATATTTAATAAATTAGAAGAGGACATAAGCGCCACACAGTTTGGATTCAGAGGTGGACTGGGAACACGTGAAGCTTTGTTTGGTCTGAGTGTGTTAATGCAAAAATGTTTGGATGTAAACCAAGACCTCTACGTAGGTTTCATATATTTTGAGAAGGCCTTTGATAAAGTCAGACACCAAAAGCTGTATGAAATCCTAAGAAGCAAGAACATCGACAGTCGCGACATTAACATTATATCCAGGTTGTACTGGAAACAAACAGCAAAAATCAAAGTTGATAATGAGTTAACCAAAGAAATTGAGATTCGTCGAGGTGTGCGTCAGGGTTGTGTGCTTTCTCCACTATTATTCAATATATATAGCGAAACGATATGTCAGGAAGCGCTCCTAGAGCAAAACATTAGTATGAACATTAACGGAGAGTTAATTAACAATATACGATACGCTGATGACACGCTAATAGTAACAGATAACCTAGCAAATTTACAGTTTTTGATGAAAAACATAAACACCCATACCAAAAAATATGGTCTAAAACTGAATATCAAAAAGACTAAATTCATGATTGTAACAAAGAAGCTATACACCAATGTGAATTTAACCATAAATAATCAGCCAGTTGAAAGAGTTACGTCCTACAAATATTTAGGGGTTTGCTTCACTAATACTAATGACCAGACAAGAGAAATCAAGAGGCGAATAGAGATAGCAAGACAATCGTTTGTCAAAATGAAAAAGTTCCTGTGCAGCCGGGACATAAATATAAACTTAAGAACGAGAATGTTAAGGTGCTATTATTTTCTCCGTTCTGCTGTACGGCATGGAAGCCTAGACACTGAAAAAGATAAACATCAAAAACATTGAGGCATTCGAGATGTGGTGTTACAGGAGAATGTGGAAAATACCATAGACAAAAAGAGTAACAAATCAAGATGTTCTGCTAAAGATGGGGAAGGAATTCGAAGTCATAAAAAGCATACAAACGAAAAAACTGGAATATCTGGGCCACATAATGAGAGGAGAAAAGTAGTCTCTGCTTAGACTCATAATTAAAGGAAAAATCTCGGGAAAGAGAAATGTGGTACGTAGGAGGATTTCCTAGTTGAGAAATTTAAGGGAGTGGTATGGGTGCAGTTCAATACAGTTGTTCAGACCTGCAGCCAACAAAGTGAAGATTGCTGTGATGGTAGCCAACCTCCGATAGCAGGCAGTACTGCAAGAAGAAGAAGATTTATTGTCTTAAATCTGCAAATCTCTATTATTGAAAAAACAATTAAGTTATTAAATTAGTGGAAATAATGTTTGAGGTTGAATCTATGACATCATAAGTATTATGAAAATTGATTAAGGTAGAAAATGAACGGAAGTGATGTAGTACTGTACACATAATAGTGTAAGAAATGGTATAGAAAGTAGTATATACTAAAAGATTAGGCTGAAATCCAGTGATATTGAAGTTAATACATTTTGATTGGGTAATGGTGGTTGATAACAGAATATGATATTCTAACTATTATTATATTGTAGTTGTGTTAGTATAAATATTAGATTATAGTGAAGTATGTTAAAATGAATATAAATGAAGCTGAGAAAAATGAATAAAATTTAAAAAAAAAGAGGAAATGTAAAATGTTGGTTAAATACCATAAGAAATTGAATAATATGTTGTTATGAACGGCATGAACAAAGTTAGGTAATTAAAATATATAAATGGAAAACCAGACAAAATGATATGTATATGAATATGTATTTGAGAAAGAATGAAATAATAGAGACTATGTGTTAAGTTAACTGTGAAGCGATTAGATTGACTGCTTATCTGAGTTGGTTAAGTGAAATGTGTAGTATAGGTGATAATGGAGTCAACAGACTGAAACTATCGAATGGATGGGTGAAAATAAATGATGAAGTTTAATTTTAATGATGAAGTTTAAGTTTAAAGATTAATGTGAAGAATAATGGTGAAGAACGGTTCAAGCAAGACAAGTAAGGTGACCCAAGAAGTAAAAGACATGAGGAAAGAGTATGTGATAAAGTGAGTCGTAAAGAGGCTGGCAGGAGGACGAGAAATAAGAAACTACAATGGGATAAGGTGGTGAAAGAGGAATTGACTATGAATACAAGTGTAGAATCGTGATATCTCAGGAACGGTAACTCTTCAGAAACAAATCATAAAAATCATTTTTGTTAAGAATTTTAAGATCTATAACTTCATTTAAAGTTTTTTTTTTGATAAAATTTACTGTTTTCGAGAAAATCCAAAAAACCTCAAATTTTGACCTTTGATCCCGATTAACTTTTGTAGTATACGATCAATTGGGATTTTTAAAACTTTTTTTAACGGTAAAGCCCAACTCTCCACCAATATTTGGCTTTCCGGGAATTTTTGTTATCTGACCACTATTTTTATGTGTAAATTGACCGCAAAACATATAAGATTTACAAATATTAAAGGTAGAAACAGCTAAACTGAACGGTTTCAAAATAGCGTGAGATTTTTTGTAACTTAAAAAGAGTCCCAAAAGAAGTAAAAAACCACCTTCAACTCATTAGAAAGGTAAAGCTATTCCTTGAGAAAGTCATCATCATCGGGCGCGTTGTGCGGGGAGCGTTTTATCGCGTAAAATAATACTAAGGAACAAGTACCAATTTAAGAAATAAAGAACTGGGACTCGGACCGTCAGTCATCCTTTGGCTAGTGGAAACGTTACCGGTTAATAGCTTTGTATTCTTCGACAGATATTTTTCGACGATACCTTTGTTGCTCAAATTATCTGAGCTACAAATACATGGCACAGATTGTTCATATTATGAACAATCGTTTTAAAGGATTTACATTTAAAACAGAGAATCAGCTGAAAAGAGGCGATTCTGAGCAGGTTACTAGCAGTGATCAGAAGATATGTATCACTAAATGGAAAGATAATAAATCCGTTTTAATGGCATCTACTGTTTTTGGCCAAGAACACACACATTTAGTCAAACGATGGGATAAAGCTAATGCTAGTCGTGTAAAGATTCCATGTCCAAACTTAATTAAAATTTACAACGAAAAGATGGGTGGAGTTGAAATCTGCGATCAGATGATGGAATATTATAGAACATTTTTCAAAACTCGCAAATGCACATTGAAGGTAATCCTACATCTATTTGATTTAACTATTGTAACAGTTGGATGGAATACCGTCGCGACTACCGAAGTAACAAATACAAATCAAAAGATATTAAAGATTTATTATATGATCGCATAGAACTAGCAGATTATTTGTTATGTGGAACAAAAAGTCCAAATACAGAAAACGGGGACACAGAAGATGAACATGAAGACCCTAGTCCAAAGAAAATGAGACCGTCACCTTTACCTTGCACTGACAAAAGATATGATGGTTTTAATCACTGGCCTGTCTTGGAAATAAGCCTAAGCCTCCAAAGAAGTGTGGAAGAATAGTTTGTAATTTAAATTTTCCATAGAATAGTCCACTTCCCGTATCTTTTTAATTTTTCTACAAACAGTCTGTTATTTTTAATGATTTTTCCTTTATTTATTGAGAGGCCCAAGATACAAGTCAGTATATCGATTACTGATAAACCAAATGAAATGTTGCAGGATTAAGTCTTACAAGCGTTGTCTTTATCTTCTTTTAATTTATTTGTCCTAAACACGCAACCTAATTATTTAAAGAAGTAAAATAGAAAAAATGTTATATATTCCGCCAAATTCCAAAGTCTAAGGTCAAACAAAAAAGATAAATTAGTTAACTATGTCTTTTAGATAAGAATATTTCAGAGAAATATAATTTAAAAGGATCTATCTCATTATGAAACATAATATGGAGCATTGGACCATTCTCGTTAATATTAATTCGATTGTCTTTTTCGTATCTTAAAAAAAGTGTTTTGCGCATGAAAGTGATTAGAAAAAAGTAAAACAAAAAAGTTGAAGGCAGAAGTATAGGTTGTGGCACTTGGACAAGACGTTTAAAGTTTAATTCTGAAGTCACTGGCGCCAATGTCGGTGAGCGTTGGAGCTGCATTACCGACCGAGTTTAGTCAAAACATGAACCTTAGCCAAGACCGAAACCATTTGTCAACTGAATATCTGGCAGCTGACGTCTAACAGGTGTGTAAGTAAAATTCTTGATATACAGGGCGTAGTTAAAAAGTCTTTTCATTTGCGACATTTTAGGATTTAAGGAATATGATTGTATAGAAAAATAAAAATGGTGTCAGGTGTGACATAACACGTAGGTGTGTCATGTTATACAGGTCGTATTTAGGAAATTCTTTTCATTAACGACAAATTAGGATTTAAAGAATATGCATATATATTGTAGGAGAGCACATTGTAATACAAACTTTTCAATCGTCCTCATCTTAGTCAATCAATCTAGAATATTTACAAAAATAATATAGCAGGCAATACTCTTAACCGAGTATACTATTTGTTTACCTATCCTATTAATAACAATTTAATTTGTATATCTTAGGCAATACCTTTGGGAAAAAAATATGAACTAACCACATATATATATATATATATATATATATATATATATATATATATATATATATATATATGTATATATATTATATATATTATATATATATATATATATATATATATATATATATATTATATATATATTTATATATATCTGGAATCCAGATAGGATCGTGGAATATTAGAAACCTGAATAAACCGGGTGCGCAGAGAAACAAAACAGATAATGAGATCAGAAACAATGAGGGTCTTCCACGCGCTACCTTGCCACCTTGCTGACAGTCTGTGGATGAATGAAAGTAGTGCTTCAGAAGTGATGGCGGCCTCACAGCAGCCATTCTGCTTCCAGATCGCTATATGATAGAGGAGGGTCTGGCTTAGCAGGTAGGCGTTTGACGTAGACTCAGCGACAAGAGGGCATTTTAAAGTACCTCAGGAACTATCGCCGGGAGTACAAATGCAGTATGCGTGTCTATATTCTTTGGTATAAAGAACGAATCCTACACTAAGGTCAGTCAGGCGGAGTCCTGGACTGAGATGTCTATTGAAGTTTCCAAACCTCCCTCAATAAAGACGAAAAAGAGAAGTAATGAGATCAGAGATACAAGAACAAACTATATTTTACAAAGGGATAAATTAACTGGCAGTAAAGATCTGAGAGTGGCGTTTATAGTGGGCATATCAATAAAATGATTTTATACCTTACATGTTGAGATGAAAGGCCCAATAAGAGTGAAAAGCGGAGAAATGACAACAAGAATACGCCATGAATTAAAAAACATAATTAAGGGAAAAGACATAGTTGGATTTACAACAAACTTTGTCAATATAGAAAGATCTATCAATAAAATCAAGAAAACTACCCGATCTACTAGACTTTTGTATCATAAAAGGAATCAGTAAAAATTATTTTCAGGTAGAGTCTTCTCTAAATTTATCCTCGGATCACTCGCCAATCATAACCTCTCTACAATAAAATTATTTTTCAATAATAGGCAAAATACTCTACATAACCATAAAACGAGCTTGGTTGAATTTAGAGAACACTTAGATGCACAAGTCAATCTGCAAATTTCAATAAAAATGCCACAAGAAACAAAAAGTGAAACAAAAGAATTCGCAATAGCTATACGGAAAGCAGTGTGGGCAGCAACCCCAACTATTAATTACATTAAACTAGAAAAAAATATTGACCCTACAGCTAAACAAAATATACTAGAGAAACGGCAGCTATGAAAACAATGGCCGATATCGAAATGCGCAAGCGTTTTGCGGCAAGCAAAACTTTATAGAGTTACCAAAGATCTAACAAAGTTACTAAATCATATCAAAAACAAAGGTATCAAGGATTACTAAGTTCTTTTGCAGCCTCTGAAGATACAGACTATTCACTTTGGTAGGCAACAAAAAAACTTAAAGAACCACAATATTGTTTTCCAATAAGAGACATGCAGGGTTAATGGGCCAGAGATGAAAAATACAAAACCAAAAAAAGCTCCAGGGTTTGTTCTGATAACAGACAAGTTATTGCAAGAATGTACAATAAAAAGTTACAAATATCTGCAGCGCATTTTCAACGCCATCATCAGATTAGGCTACTTTCCGAGTCAATGGAAAATTTCACAGATTATCCTGACACCAAAACCTGGAAGAATATCAGAAGACCTAAAATCCTATAGACCTATCATTTTGTTGCCGATTCTATCAGAGGTATTCGAAAAGCTTTTATTGATAAGATTGATTCCAATCTTAGAAAAAACTAAACTTATACCGAACCACCAATTTGGCTTCAGGCTTAGGCATGGGAGAATCGAGTAGGTGCATAGAATAGTAAAAAATATCTCTTACGCGCTGGAAAGTAAATCCTACCTCTCAGCAGCCTTTCTAGACGTCAGTCAAGCCTTCGATAAGGTTTGGCATGAAGTCCTACTTTATGGGATAAAGAAACAATTGCCATATCCTTTCTTTCCACTTCTAAAATCCTACCTATCAGATATATACTTCCTGCTGAAGCAGCACGATAAATAAACTCAGCTTTACCCTATCAAAGCAGCTGTTCCACAAAGAAGCGTACTAGGACCTATTTACAGACGACACCGCAATACTGACCATAGACTCTAATCCCACAAAAGCATCAGAGAATTCACAAGAAAACCTAAATAAAGTAGAAACTTAGCTAAAAAATGGACCACATATATAACCTTTACAACGAAACGAGGTGAATACCCTCCGGTCACACTCAATGGCAAGCAATTAAATAAGGCAAACGACACAAAATGCTTAGGTCTCCATCTTGAAAAATATCTAACCTGGCAGAAGCACATGTTTACCAAAAGAAAACAACTGGGCATTAAATTTAGACATATGGACTGGTTGATTGGTCGAAACTCTAAACAAACATTGGATAACAAACTGCCTATATACAAGGCGATTCTCAAGCCCAGATAAACATATGATATTCAGCTATATGGCACCGCTAGCAATTCTAATCTTGCAATCCTCCAATGCTTCCAAAATAAAGTATTAAGTTCATAGTAAATGGTCCATAGTATGTTACATCCTCCTCTATAGAAAAAGATCTGGAAGTGCCTCCGGTAAAAGAAGTTGTAACAAGTTACAATGTCAAATATGGTAAACGGATAAAAGTGCATCCCAATGTACTCGCGCAGCGGTTATTCGATGACAATAATGAAGTGCGTAGGTTGAAACGTTTTAAACCAAATAATTCATACTTTTTAATTAATCTATTCAGAATAAATTAGTCACATTTGAAGTTGCTAAATAAATAAAAGAAACTCTTAATTGGAGTTAATAAAAAAAATATGAAATTATAACTTAAACTCAAGTTCTCTAAAACTATTGAGCTAAATAAATACATATATAAAGTGATACTGCACTTTTGTACTGTACAAACTTGTTTTAATTATATATTTGTATTCAATATTTTGCTATGTAAGTCAAAGTTCAAGTGAATAGTCAATTATATTTACAATTGGTTGATAGTATATGATTCAAGGGTATTTACATATCTTTAACCAATATGGCTTTACTGAAATCCAAGCTAATGATGTATAATCTAATTTTATGAATTTACGTTGTGATTTAATCAGTTTTGGATAAATAACTCTGCCAATTTATTGGAGCATAGTATTTATTGATGTAATATTACAAAATTGTTTCTTTTTCAGGGGCGTGAAGACAGACATCTTAAATGAGAAAAATCAGGCGGCGATTCACTTGGTAACTGAGCTTAATAAGGTAGCAGTGTTGGAAGTAATGAGCCGTCATAAAAACAGAATTGACATACAGCAGGGTGGTGAACACGGACGATCAGCACTCCATATTGCCGCTATCTACGACCACGAAGAATGCGCAAGAATATTGGTAAGGATAAAAATTTACTTATTACTTTAAAAAAATCCACTATATACAGGATGCGGCAGATAAACGGCCAATTAGAAATATATCTCGAGAATTAAGGTAACTGAATCATGAACATTGGAATGGAGGGGTTTTAAAGTGTGTCCTATTTAATGAAAATATTTTTATTTATTTGCTACTTCCGGTTATACCGGAAGTTGCTTATAACCTTTTAATGGTACACCCTTTATATTTTTTAATTTTAGAAATATTAACGTTATTTTTTGTTTAAAGTTCTCTATACCTATTGTGAATCGTTTTTGAGTTATAATGGCTTTTATATGAAAATTATCTACAGCCTATTACCAGTTATGTCCAAAATCCCAGAGAAAGTCATTGCAAGTAGACTGATTATTAAAATACAGAACAACAATAATATATATATATATATATATATATATATATATATATATATATATATATATATATATATATATATATATATATATATGTAATCGAACACCTCTCTACCCAACTGAACAAGTGGATGTGGTGGTAGAAAAGATATAATCAGCCTTCCATAAAAGAGCTTTTAAAATGCCATTTTCCTGGATGTAAGTCAAGCATTTGACAAGATCTGGCATCCGGGATTACTATTCAAACTGAAGAAAGCAATATCTTAACCGCTATATTTTACACGATACTAAAATCATACTTCGAAGAAAGAAAATTTCAAGCTAAAAAGAAAGTGTGTCTAACCTCCACAACATAAATTCAGGGGTGTCTTGAGAACAATTCTCTACACAAACTTTAAAGCTGATTTTCCAGCTAGAGAAGAATTCACAATCGCAAAATTCACAGTTGACACTGCAATTCTGGTCAAAAACCCAGATTCCATACAAGCAGCTGAAATATTACAACAAAACCATATATTTAATTGAAATATGGGCTAAGAAATGGACGATAAAGATCAATGAAACAAAATCAGTTAACGTGTTATTTACTAAATACCACAAAGAAACACCAAATCTCCTAATGCATAACAAAAATAGTCCCAAAAATGTTACTGTAAAATATCTTGACAAGAGCTAACACGGAAAATACACATCTGTATGAATAGGAAGCAATTAGGAATAAAATTAATGCTTCTGGTTACTCGGTCGTACATCTACCGTATTATTATCTAACAAAATATTAGTGTATAAAGCAATCATCCGACCCTTTTGGACATACGGGATTGAACTGTGGGGAACTGCAGCAGATACTAGAGCGATTTCAGTCTAAGGTTCTTTGTGCCATCACTGATGCACCGTGGTTCATTCCAATTACAGACATTTATAGGGACTTTAAGATCGAAACAGTGAAGCAGATGATTGTTAAAAGCGGTGATAAATTTTTTAAACGACTGGAAAAACATTCCAACTAGTTAGGAGTAAATTTATTGGAGAACTCCATCCAAACTAAATATATTAAACATGAAGACTACAGGGAAAAAACCAGACATATCAAAATTTCGTAAAACCGAGAAAAACGCATATTTAACTTTAAAACCATAATGTGTCTTACGTTGAAACGTATAAAAAAACTCGGTAGTCAAAATTGCTCCCTAAAAACACATGAACGGCATTGTACTGTTTTTATTCAGAAAAATGTGTTACACTCTTTAAAAATATAGAAAATTCTTATCAACCGCAATTTGTCCATTGAAAGAACCAGCTTAGTCATCTGAAACAGAAAATTGTCAGTTCTTTCAGTAATGAAAATAGGTTTCATTTTAATTGGCATTTCTATTGTGAATGATAGGTAATGATAAATACAGTAAAACCTGTAAATAATGGTCACTAAAAATGACAGAACTATTGACCGATATAAAAAGGTAGCCGCTAATACCAAATTTTGTAGTTCACAAATTTTGGTTTGAGAAACTTTGGAACTGGCAGGCTAGTACAAGTGGCCGGTTTTGACAGGTGGCCGTTAACACAGGTTTTACTGTAACATGGCTCGTTAAAGATGGAACACCAGGGCATACGTCAAAATTTTCCGTTGGTGGAAGCGTGCTCCGGGCGTCGTTGACCAGTCTTAATCGCAAAAGTAGATCGACGCCGACGTTAAATAAAGAAACAAAAGGAAAGAATAATTATAATAATAATAATTTACCTGTTACTAGTGATTATAAGGTAAGACGGGGAAAATTCCACAGCTGCAGGACCACAGAATCTCATAAGGCTCATTAAATCGCTGTGCTTGGCTTTTGAAATTGCGAAGGGTCCTGAAACATCATGCAGGGAATAATATTATAATTTCTTGTGATACCTTATACCTTACCTGAGTAGAGTGGTAATGGTAATTCAAGTTCTCTATTCTTAAACTCCGTAGTTGTTGAGGACATTCATTACTTCAAGATGCTTGACAAGAATGGTCCATTGTAAGAAGATCGATGATTTATGAGTCGACTGTGCTCTGATGTGGCAACATCATCATATAACGGGGGTCCTACGGCGATTGCCGCTTCCCGCATTTCAGCCTCCATCTTTTCCTATCTCTCCAATCTCCCTCTTCTAAGCCTCTAGATTGCATTGTTTTTGTAATTTCTCTTCTCCAGGAATTTGGTGGTCTTTCCCTTTTCCTTCTTTCTGGCGGAACATACATTAAGGCTTTCTTTGGCCACCGTTCCTCCTTCATTCTCATCACGTGACCATACCATTGTAATTGCCTTCCTTGTATTCTATCTGAAAGAGTATCTCTAATTCCTGTACGGTTTCGTATTTCCTCATTCCTGATTCTTTCCATTCTCGATACTCGACATGACCTTCTAAGATAATCCATTTCCACAACGTCTACTTTATCTCGTTCATTCTTTGTCATCGTCCAACATTCAGCACCATATGTGGTAATTGGTTCTACAATTGCTCTGTATACGCGAAGTTTGGTATGCATCTTTATTTTATTAGATCACAATAATGAATTCAGTATTCGGATGCATTTTTTCCCTTGGGTTATTCGGTTTTGTACATCTATCTTAACTCTGTCATCTGCTGATATGATGCTTCCTAGATATTTATACTGGTTGCAGCCTTTTATAACTGCGTTTTCAAGCCTTAGATCTGTGGTATTTCCTCCAATTTTTAAATATTCTGTTTTGCTTATGTTTACAGTGGCAACAACCTCTTTCAAAACCTTAGTTTTGAAAGTGCATTTTGGAACATACTTCTTGTCTACAAATGATTTCCAGTCCAAAACTATTTTTCGCCTTACTTTCACGATGATGAATGGAGACGGCATTACGCGGGACGCCTTGATCATGTCTTTAAACTCTTTGGGTACTTCAAAAGGCGTTTTTAGATTCCACCGTCCAACATTCTTGTCACACTCTAAGTATGAATGTCCACGGATGGGATATGTAATTTTTATTTCACGAAGCCCATGGATTTTGTTGTTCACAATATAATGTATGAATCGAAATATTGTAAAAAAATTTTTAACTCCTCAACCTCATCATCCAAAAAGTTATTAATAAAATGTAACAAAAACAATACCACCTTATCTAACCTTTTTTGACAATTTCCTCGTGGTAAGAGTAAAAAATTGATTGACCAGACGATAAGACGTGAACATTAAAAGTGTACATTGATAGCTGGCGCTTATAGTACGTGTCGTTCTGCAAGCAGGTAAATTCGTTTTTTTTAATACTATCATGGCCTTGTCGACCCTTGAAACTTCCGATATGATCCCGTATCAATTGTTTTGTGGCATCTGGCAACTTCCTGTATCCGGAACTATGCTTTCCCCTATTATCTATTGGAGCTTCTGTAAGGGATTGTTTGATAAACGTTAGTTTGTTTTTCGTTATTCCATGTAATGAACAAAATGTTTTCAAATAAACCAGGATATCTTATCCTTTAACATGAATGCGATAAGCAAAACTAGCAGTATAAAAATTAGCAGTATTTTCATCTGTGTGTGGTCTCCTTTGCCTTACACGAAGTACTGTGATCAATCCAGCAAGATACGAATTGTGTTTGTTGTGAGAAGGAAGTGCATTGAATGACTGAAGGATTTTCTTTCTTTGTTCTTCACTTACCACATCGAAGCACTTATATCGTGAACAGTGATAAGATTTCCCAGCTTTATGAGTTGATAACTTCCGTTTTTTACTCACTTCTCTTATCCGCCCGGTTTTCTTTTGGCAGCAGCGTTGCAACCTCTTCATGCTCTGAGTGAGAACTCGAAATAGTTCGTTTTAATGATAGTCACTACAAACGGTCAAAAGCACAAACACACGGACCAAATGGTGTGGATAATATGACTGGAGGTAGCGATTCGTATTTGTCAGAAATAGCCCACTACCCCTACTCTCCCTTTTTCCTTTTCAGATTCGATACGTTGATCGCATATTTCCGCGTGTAAGAGAGAAGAAATAACCGTTTAAGAAATGCGAATTTTTCTACCTTCCTGTTTATATTTTTACAAGAAACAACACGAGTCTTGTTGAACATTTGATCATTCAGAAAAATAATGATGTTCGATATTCACAAATGTTTGATCTTACAAAAAAACTATCTTTTATTGAAACACGCTTTATTTAATAATAATGCTTACTTGTTTGTATGTAACAGATTGTATTTTTAAACAATTAAAAAAAATAGAATTATCAGTTAAATATGGGTTAAAGTGGCTCATTTTGGGTGGAGATTTTACTTTTTAGTTCTTATCAGTGGTTCCCAATGGGGGCGGTACCGCCCACCGGTGGGCGTTGAAGAGAGATAAGGGAGCTTTTTGGATCCAAGGAAAATTTGGGGGCGTTGAGGAACAGCTGCCGCTCCCCTAAAGTAACTCATTGCTTTTTTGCTTCTAACAACTTCTAACAATCCGAAAATATAAACGAAATGCACAAAATGCATTTTGGTTATGCACCCTGCAATTTTTTATTTATCACTCAGTCCAACACTGCAACAATTTCGACGTTGCAGTCGAACGTAGAACGTTTCAGTTTGGTTAGTATAATTCCACTTCCAGTAGAACCTTTCTGCTTTAAGTGAATTTTGGCTCCTCCTTCGCGCAGCGGCATGGTCAGGCATAACTTAATCATTCGAGATTGTTTCGCTAAAGCAGGGTGGTGAATTTTCTTCTGTGTGTTATTTGCAGAAAGTTGCAGTGCATTTATTAGAAATATATTTTATTGTAATACATATTTGTCACAAAGGTAAGTATCTACGTGGCATTTATATCACTTACTATAATTCTTTATTATTTTTCCCTATCGTAATTTACGAGGAATTTGTAAAAATGTAATAAATCTAAATTTGTTTCCTTATACATATGTATAGTTATTGTAAAATATTCAAAAAGTACCAACTTGCACAAACTGGATCAAAGTAAAAAGTTAATTAGGACCTACCTACACTGAGAGAAGAATTGGGGAAAAAGTACAAAAAATCTTAATAAAATTTACTATTTATTTATTTTATTTATTTATTTATTAAAACTTTATTTATTAAAACAAACACCACCTAGGTAGTAATTACATGTAAGAGTGCTCATTACTCGGTATAAAAATATACACACAAAAAATACAATATACTACAATATACACACAAGTACAAAATAAAAACACAGAAAGTAAAACACATTAAAAAAAAGACGCAAGTTAATAAAATTTTAAAATTCAGTCCATTACTTATCTATTCATAACATTTTTTAATATCCCTTACACTACAGGTAAAGAGGTCTATATCAGAGATCTTTATTAACTCATTACACTGATATTGCATATAGTTTATTATTGCACAAGAATTATATGGACTACAAGAAAATAGGTCATTACTGTTTACCCCTAGGTTGACCTTTGGCACATGAAACCTAATAAAGTTGATCAAACCACATGTCTTATATTTAACATTGTTAATGACATTATGAATAAACACAACACAATGCATGTTTCTTCTTTGCTCTAATGACTGCAAGCCAAATATTTGAAGCAACTCTTTTGATGGCGTAAGGTGAGTATACACATTGTATTTCTTAAGGTATAAATACCTTAGAAATCTTTTTTGTACCTTTTCTATATGATTAATATGAACTTTGGCCTCAGGAGTCCATACCACTGATGCATATTCCAAGTTTGGTCTGACTAAAGCGTTATATAGTCTAATGGTTGTGTTTATACTAAAGTGTTTGGAATTTCTTATTACAAATCCCAATATTTTGTAGGCTTTATTAACAATATTTATATAGTGTTCATTAAATTTCATGTTAGCCTGTAAGTATATTCCCAGATCTTTACATTTAGTTTTCCTAGATACTACACAATTGTCTATACTGATCATAGACTGCCAAAAATAAACTATTTACTGAATATAAAGTCATTTTTATAATATGTGTACAGTATGGTAATTTTTAATAAGTTGTTTTGTAATTTTTCCTCAAATTCTCCTCTCAGTGTATATTTATTTACTTGTGGCATGTTTTAAATTTCTCGACTACTTGCTTGGATATTCCGCCACTCTGAAATATTGATTTTGCTAACTAAAAAAATATTTAAAATGATCAAAGCGGTGGCTACAGCATATTTATTTTTACAGATATACCTACAGTATGTCCGATCCAAAGAAAAAGTGCAGATAATACAATGTCGAATATTTGAAGTATGGTTTTATTGAGTCGCCTTCTAATAAGGCATTACCAATGTGTTTAATTTGCTAGAGAGTTTTCTCAAATGAAGCCATGAAACCTTCACGATTACAAGAACATTTGACCAAAATACATCTCGACAGAAAAGACAGAAATTTATCATATTTTGAAATGCTCAAAAAACAACATTTCAAACGTCCAACTTTAGCTAGTATCTTTTCAGCAGCATTAAAGCAAGACGATGATGGGCTACATGCTTCTTATAACATTTCCTTACTTATAGCTAAATCAGGAAAACCCCATACTATTGGCGAAGAATTAATACTGCCAGCTGTAAGTGAAGTTTTGCGGACTGTACTGCACCAGCAGGCATCTGATATTATTAAAAAAATTCCATTAAGCAATAATACGGTACACAGACGAATTGACGAAATGTCTGAGGATGTGGAGCGTTCTCTAACTTATTATTTAAAGACTACTGAGTTTTCTTTACAGCTTGATGAATCAACTCTGCCAAACAATGAGTCTTTACTTCTTGCGTACGTTCGCTTCATAAAAAGTGAAAAAATCTGTCAAGAACACTGGCAACAGATACTAAAGGCAAATCGACATTTTATGTTCTGGAACACTATTTTACAGATAAAGGTATACCTCTGGAAAATGTCATAACTGTAGCTACAGATGGTGCTCCGGCAATGGTTGGACGACACCGCGGACTGATAGCATATTTGAAAAAAGCGGTACCAAATATACTCGCCGTGCATTGTGTAATTCACAGACAGCATTTAGTTACAAAAAATCTTAGTGATCGCCTTCATTGTTCACTACAATATGTAATTACTGCAGTTAACAAGATCAGAAGCAGTGCTCTCAATGATAGATTGTTTAGAAAACTGTGTGATGAAAACGACGAGAATTTTAATCGTTTATTGTTGCACGCAGAAGTTCGATGGCTTTCGAAGGGTATCTGTCTAAAAAGATTTTATGATCTCTTTGACTCAGTTTTAGAGTTTTTTGAAAGCAAAGATGATTCTTTGAGAGACAGTTTATTAAAATTTAAGAGCGATATTGCTTATTTAATTGATTTATACGATAAATTTAATGAAACAAACCTACAGCTACAAGGTGATAATTTGAATTTGATCAAAGCAAAAGGAACTATTTCCTCGTTCGTGTCAAAACTTAATTTGTATAGGCAAAATTTGGGTCGGAGACAATTTCATCGGTTTCAAAATCTTTCCTCTCTGGAGACAAATGATGAAGACATTCTGGTATATTGCCAGCACTTGGAAGCACTTCAAGAAGATTTTAGAAATAGATTTCAGGATATCCTTGGTCTGATTATTCCAGATTGGGTGCTAGAACCGTTCTCAAGTTTAGAAACAGCAGAATTATCACTACAGGAGGAATTGATAGAAGTGTCAAAAAATGAAGAGTTAAAAGTGAAATTTACAAATGGATATCAAGAAATTTTGGCTGCAATGTCAAATTTCAGTATTATATCCAGCTTTATGGGCTGCATCAAAGAAGTTTTTCATTGCCTCTCCTTCATCGTATTTAACCGAAAGAGGATTTAGCATAGTCAGCAATTTATTAACAAAGAAGAGAAATAGACTGTCCATAGTGGAGCGCGGTGATTTAAGATTGCTGATGACAAGTATGAAACCAAATATTGACAGATTACTATCATTACATCAAGCTCAGCCTTCTCATTAAAAATGTTATATTATTATTATATTGTTTTTTATGATATGTATTTAAGTTAAAGTTTGATCAATACATGAATACTGTATTTTTAAATAAAACATTTTTTTTTAATTTGTTGTTGCTTGGATTAGTTAAGGGGTCGTCGAATCATATTCAAGGTAGCCTTTGACCCAAAAAAGGTAAAACAATTGTGAATGAAAGTGCGTTACTAATTTTAAGAATGGAAGAGTTTTTTAAGGGGGGCGTTAAGTATTTTGTTTTTGGAAAAATGGGCGGTAGGCCGAAAAAGATTGGGAACCACTGTTATATATAATTACATTATTTTTAATCCCATATTAATTACGTAAACTTACACTCATACCTTTACTGTTGCTATTTCCTTCTTCATATTTCAGGCTACACTCTGTATATCTTTGAGATTTAGTCTTACTATAGCTGTAATCCTCCCTATATATTTTTTAAGGGTTTTTTTTATTAAATTACATCAAAAATCCTCAAAACTGTAAAAATGTAAAATCGCTAAATTTACAATGTATAATAATTATTCAACGAGAAACCTTCTACATACTGTAGATATGTGGGTAACTTGTGGAAAAGTTAGTATATATAAAATCCTCAAAGTTTTCGTTTAAAATCGTTTGCTACTTTCTATCAAAATATCATAAATTAAACCCAAACGTTTCTTGAGCTATATTGTTTTCACAGTAAATAGATCCACATAACCCAGATCTGGTGGAAACTTTCAAATTGTTCGATTTAAAGTTCTATATACTTCTGCTGTAATAAAAACCAGACGCAAACCTGCAATAAAAATTTATTCAATTTAGTTGTTGCCCACAGGGTTTATTTTAAAAATAAATGCTATTGGCTGTATTACATTCTCAAACGTTTTAAATGTTTAAATGTATGAACTGGAAATGGATTCATTTAAAACTAAGTATTATTAAAAAAAGGTTTTTATTTGAGTTGATGTTTCGACAGGTATTCCATGTCTTTATCGAAGCTATATCTAAAATTATTTGATTATTTTTATCATAGTATTTACAAAAAGTACTAATAAAAACTTACAATAAAACGTAAATTATTCCATTTGGAGTAAAATAAAATGATCAGTCGTGAACGTGTACCCTCTTTATAAACACAAAGGGAGGTTTACACAAAGAACGATATTAAAGTTCGGGCTTCAGTCTGGTAGAGGTATCTTGGTCGGGGTTTGACAGGGCTAGACTATCGACTAGAAAAAAAAACGAGTGAGATGGAGAGACACGAAAGAGAAGATAATCTTGGGCACCACCCTAATTTTGAAAGGAATAGGGAAACCTAGTAAATAAGAGAATGGGCAGATAATAAGATAAGAACGATAACGAGAAAGTGACGACAACGTAAAGAATATAAAACAAAAACAATACGAGAAAGATACAGATAGTTATTATACGGAACGGAGTTGCTGACGTGAAAATAAAATTAAAAAGAATTGAACTCGGTAAACAACAACCAAAAATTAATATAAGAATGCTAAAAAACGAATTAAAAAATAATGTGAATGTTAATACGCAAAAAACACTAACTGACAACAAACAAATTATGGACGTAAATAAAAAGTGGTATAATATAAAAAACACATTACTGAAACCAGCTTATGAAAGTTTGATACAACATAGGTCAGAGGCTAAAAAGCAGTGGATAACAGAAGAAATACTACTCCAGATGAAAGAAAGAAGGAAATATAAAGGAAAAGATCTACAGAAGTATAAAGAAATACAACGAATAATTAAGGAAAAATCAAAAAAGCTAAGGAAATCTATTTGATGAAACAATGTAAAGAAATAGAAGAACTAGAAACACAATATGATATGAGAAATATGTACAAAAAAAATAAGAGAAGTGACTGGAATGGGTCGAAATAGACAGCAAGGACACGTAAAAGACAAAAAAGGAGTACTACTAATAGATTTACTAGAGAAATTAGGACGATGGGAGGAGTGCGTTGGAAAACTTTTCTATGATGAAAGAGGTGAAATGCAGAAAATACAAGAATTAAATCCTATAGAGAGACAGAAGATCACGATAGATGAAATCAAATATGCTGTCAAAAACTCTAAAGACAATAAGGCAGCTGGATTAGATGAAATACCAGTAGAACTGTTAAAACTAGTGGAAGAGGATAACTTGGAAGTATTGGCAGATTTATTCAACACGGTGTACGATACGCGAATAATACCACAAGAGTGGCTGAAGTCAGCATTTATAACCATTTCTAAAAAACAAGCAGCAAAAGAGTGCTCTGATTATCGAACACTGAGCCTCATGACTCTCACTTTAAAAGTACTACTAAAAGTAATGCATAGGATAATATACGAAAGGCTAGAGAAGGATATTACCGAGACGAAGTTTGGGTTCCGAAATGGAATGGGTACTCGAGAAGGACTATTTGCCATCAACATATTGATTCAGCGATGTCGGGATGTAAACGTTGATCTACACTTGTGCTTTGTTGACTACGGAAAAGCTTTCGATAAAGTAAGATATGAAAAACTAATATCAATACTTATGAACAAGTGCATTGACAGTAAAATTATAAATATAGTGCAAACATTATATTGGAACCAAAGTGCCATAGTTCAAATTGATGGGAACACTTATAAGAAATGAAGATCTGTAGAGGAGTTAGACAGGGATGTGTTTTATCGCCTTATATTATAATTTATATTCTTAAGAAATTTTTCAAAACACGCTCAATAATATCTTAGCGGGAGTTACCGTTAACGGAAAATTAATTAACAACTTACGATATGCAGACGACACTGTGATCATAGCAACGAGTATAGAAGATCTACAACATCTTATCGAAAGCTTAAGTATGAATAGTGCTGAGATGGGAATTACTATAAACGCTAAAAAAACGAAGTACATGCTAATTACAAAAGATCACAAAATATACATCACCTATTGACAATCAATGGTAACGTGATAGAACAAGTAGAAAAATATCAGTACTTGGGGACTTTGATCAATGAAACCAATGATCATACTGCAGAAATAAACAAGCAAATAGAGATTGCCAGATCAGCGATTATACGAATGAAGCCACTCCTAACATACAAAAATCCAAATTGGGAGATCAGACTACGTACCATTCGCTGGTACGAAAAAATACAATTTAAAAATATTCGAGGCTTTCGAACTCTGGTTATACCGTAGAGTATTAAAAAGTACTGGAGAGGGTTGGTAAAAAACAGAACTAATCACCACTATACAAACCAGAAAACTGGAATACCTAGGCCACGTGATGAGGGGACCAAAATATGAAATTTTGAGACTCATAATACAGGAAAAGATTTAAGGAAAAAGATCTGTTGGCCGAAGTCAGAACTCATGGTTGAAGAATCTACGTGATTGGCATCAATGCAGATCTATTGATTTGTTTAGAGCAGCAAGTTCAAAAATAAAAATAGCCATTATGATTGCCATTTCGCTTCTAAAAATGAATCAATCCATATTTTCACATGAAAAAAAAAACATAATACTTAAAATACATGGTTGCAACCGAAAAACAAGGTTTTACAAAAATTCGCTAACGGAATTATTCCACAAGATGTTTCAAAGTTAGGATAAAAAAACACATTTTAATTAACTAAAAAAATCTTTTGACCAAAATTTTCTCCGTTGCGTTTTTTTGCATCTGAGTGTAAATTGTCAATGCGTACATACAGTTTCATATAATTGGCACGTGTCTGAGAGATATACCGGTAGAGAAGCGGAAATCGTAATGTTGAGGATTGGCGAAGAACCAAATGGAAATTGTGTTACCTCAATTCTCAGGGTGGTTCAAAGGTAAAACAGCGGCAGAATCCAATCAGTTATAGGCAGTATTGAATATACGGCAATAAAAAGCAACTACTTAGTAGCAGTATATAACAAATCAGCGGCAGAATGTAATTATTTGTAGGCGGTACTGAATATACGGCAGTAGGACGCAATATACAAGATACGAAGTCTGAAGTACGATGGCCAACAGAAGTGAAATCCAAGTCTATAGTTAATAAAAAAAATTGAAATTAGCTTGACAATAACAAGATATGATCTGAATAAATGACATACCGCCAAGTTGACCTGCTTATCTCGAAGGATGGTACACAAATAAAGTAATACTTTTCGAAATTCGTATGAGAGCTTAAATTTTCTCTAAAGAGGGGATTTTTTTAGTCATGCCCTAATTATACTTTAGAATTGAAAAGCGACTCGGGTAAGAGGGACCTCCTTGATTTTCGAAGGTTTTTTAGAAAGCGAGAGAATTATACCTGTTCTTAGAAGTCAAGGGTTGGTGATTAGACAAAACACACAAGCTATTGACTTGTTTCTGAGAAGGGAAAGTATCATAAGGAAACCATGACTTGCCCTTGATAATATATGTCAATTGGAAAGTGTAGTATAACACAGGTTTACAAAAAAAATATTTTTTAAAATTGTTTGGAATTTCATAACTGATTTTTATGTATTTTTCAGCGCTGATTGCAAAAA
This sequence comes from Diabrotica undecimpunctata, assembly GCF_040954645.1. NCBI lineage: Eukaryota > Metazoa > Arthropoda > Insecta > Coleoptera > Chrysomelidae > Diabrotica > Diabrotica undecimpunctata. The sequence goes on along the minus strand of NC_092811.1, from coordinate 112,098,765 downwards.
TGCAATCCATTTTTTTCTATCAGGTAAGGTTTTCTCACAAAAAAGGAATTACTTTTTGGTATAATAACAAAATTTTAGCAATTTTTCAAATTTTTTCTTAAGTTAAAGGATTTTATTTCATGTATAATACATGTTATAAACTACATATCTAGTACACTTACATTTCTCTTTAAGCTCATAAGTCCTTATAGTAACGCTTTTGCTTTCCGTCGAAGCTTCTTTTATTGCTTTTCCGGCTGTGTACTCGTTGAGGGTCATCTTGTTTTAGCATCCAGCAGTAGTCCGCTATCATGTTGACGTTCCATCTTCCTTGATACCTTCTTTCCATTTCCTTGATATCTTGGTGGAATCTTTCATCCTGCTCTTCACTTACATCACCAAGGTTTGCAGGGAAGTAGTCTAGATGTGAATGGAGGAAATGAACTTTAATGCTTATGTTACATCCCAGCTTCTTAAAGTTGTCGAGCATGTCTGCGACGATTGTCTTGTAGTTAGGATCTTTTTTGTTTCCTAGGAAACCGGTAACAACTAATTTAAAAGATGTCCATGCTGCTTTTTCGTTTGTTTCCATTTTGTCCATAAAATTGGGATCTCTCATCAGTTTTCTAATGTCTGGTCCGACAAAGACTCCTTCCTTTAGTTTTGCCTCGGATAAACCAGGAAACTGTCCACAAAGATACTTGAAACACTCCCCTTCTTTTGGCAACGCCTTTACAAATTGTTTCATTAACCCCAACTTAATGTAGAGTGGTGGTAGTAATACCTTTTTGGGATCCACAAGGCTTTTCCTCTCAACATTTTTAACCCCCACCTATAAGGTTTTTCTCAAGGGCCAAACTTTTTTAATGTAGTGTTGCTTTCTGTCTCTACTGTCCCATTCACAGAGAAAGCAAGGGAACTTTGTATAACCACTTTGTTGACCAAGCAGCATTGAGATCACTTTCAAATCACCACATAGTGTCCATTTATGGTCTGAATAGCAGAGTTTGTTTAAAACCAGTTCGAGGTTTTCATAACATTCTTTCAAGTGAACAGAATGTCCAACTGGCATAGAAGCATACTTATTGCCATTGTGTAGAAGCACTGCTTTAAGGCTTCTTTTTGAAGAATCTATAAAAAGTCTCCACTCATCAGGAGCATATTCTATTTTGAAACGTGCCATAAGTCCAGGAACATCACTGCAAAACACCAAGTCACCTTCTTGAGAGAAAAAAGATACAAACTTCTTTTCCCTGGAACGATACCAAGAAAAGGACGTACCCGGAGCCAACATATTTTTATCTTTTAATCTAGACCCTAAAAGTTCTGCCGAGTCTTTAGGAAGACCTAGGTCTCTAACTAAATCATTCAGTTCAGAGAATGGAACAGAATCGGTTGTGCCAGGATCGTAGCCATCACTGTCTTCTTCACTTTCACCTAGCTGAGCCAATGGCTCGTGGTTATCTAAAATACCATCCAAAGAAACTGGAGGAGAGGGTATTGGTACTTCAGGTCCATGAGGAACAGGGCAAATGGCTGATTTGATGTTAGGGTAAGAAATATCCTTTTTGTTTTTCAAATTAAAACCTTGAACATTGCAAGAACAAAAATAGCAGTCATCACTATGGTTTTTGGGCTCCCTCCAAACCATTGGTATTCCAAAACGAAATGACTGCTTTTTACCTTGAAACCATTGTCTCAGTTTTTCAACACACACTGAACAAACTTTGTGTGGGGCCCAAGACTTGTCTTGATCACCCAACTTTATACCAAAATAGGCAAAATATACCTTTTCAACAAAATCGGAAATGTTTCTTTGTTGCTTTTTAACTGTATAGTTACCAGAAATGTAGCAGAAGCAATCTGGTGAGTTGATACATCCTCTGGTAGCCATTTTTCATAAAACAACTTCACACCACAAGAAAACAATCTGTTTAGGCTGATGCCTTGAATTTATGTTCTTTGTAGTTCGATAGAAAATCACTGAAAGTTATTTGATTCACACTTTATTGCCAACTATCCGTGTGTCACGAGATATCATTTAATACTACTCTCACAATCACTACTACAAATCACTAGTAACCACAGCACGTGAACAGCACAGAGTAAAGAGATACTGTGAACTGAAGAACAGGTAGCAGAAGCTCACTGCTTGGTGATGGAGAGAGGGATGGGCACTGTGGCAGACAGGCACTGACATAAAAGATGCTCAGTGAGTCAGTAAGTGGATGGCGAGGGAGGGGAGGCAATGGACAAGTACCGACATGAAAATAATGCTGGTTTCTCCTAATCAACTCTTTATTTTACTACAACTTGTATAGTAAAAAACAGCTAAGTAACTGAAAATACCTTAAAGTATTTTTTATACTTATTAAAAGTACTATGGGCTTAATAAACAGTTCATAAAGATCCAAAAAACAAAAATTCAAACTCACTAGAGTACGGAACTATGTATAAAAATATCGAAAAAAAGCTAAAAATAGACAAGCAGTTTGTGGAATAACTGTACGTGATGGAATGTTTTCACTATTTTTCCCAAAATTAGCGTTGAAAATACTATAAAAATCACTTATTCAATTTTAAACAATTTTTATGTCGCAGACCTGTGTAATTCTTCTAAGAATTTGTTAGCCATGGGCGTAGCTTAAAGAAATTTGTTAAGGAAAAAATTTGGAAGAATTTGCGGGATGATTCAACATGCTTCAAAGGTATATATAACACATCACACATTTTTTCGAAAACAATTCAGGATTTTTAAAAACCTTCTGCTGTCAAGGTGTCAATTTTCTTTATCGGTGAATTATTTGTTTGATGTTTTGAGGTACCTAGTACATGGCCAATTAAAAATTGTTAAAATAAATTTTATTTAATAAATTCATATATTTTTTGTCATTTATAACATTTGCATCTATCTCTTATTTGATCATTGTATCTTTCATATTCTCAATAACCACGGTATATTTTTTGAGCAGTGTATAACGACTCACACGTACACGTGTTTAATTACTTCGCTAAAGAAATTTATGTGGACACTAAAATGCTTTTATGTGCTTATTATTAAATTTTGTCTAAACTACAAACCAGTAGATTTTACCCACGTTTTTTATCTAACATCTGTGATTTCTACAAAATGGATCATACAAGTTATTAAACTGAATTGCCACACGCATGGTTATTATTCGTAGAGAGAGTCCAAAGAAACGTTAAATTTAATTTACGTTTTTTTTTAATTATTATTATCACTAATATATATATTACCATTTGTTCTGTATTTGCGACCGATATTGCAAATTATATTTTGATTATATTGAACCCTAATATATGGTTTATTACGTAATCAGCTATTTACCTGAGGTTTTTTAAAGAATATACTTACTTAAATAAGAAATTATAAAGACTGAGTCCTGAAACAAGCTAACATACCTTAAAGCATCGTCAGTTCTCTACAAAAAGTAATGATGTAAGAATATAAGTAAAACAAGAATAAAAAACGAACAAGGTTCATACTTACAAAACAATTTGCAGGTTTTTAAAATGTTATGAAAACTCTATAATCATTAATTTAATTTTTAGGTGATTTTTTTATTTTGACCGTTGGCTTCATTTGGATGTATTGTTAAAGCTCTTTTAAGTGTCGAACCTCACTAGTATGCTTTCGGTTGTTTGCTGTACGTTGTTGAATGTCATAGTTCCACATGTGGCTTGCTTTCGTACATAAATTTATTTAGAATGCAGTGAGGTACGATTATCGAGGGAATTGGTGAAAAGGAAAAAACGCAAGTTTTTAAAACAGAATTTAAAATTTTTTTTATATTATATTCGATAAAGAATGGACCAATTTAGACTCTTAGTTAAAAAAAAAGAAGAATAGGGATATAAAGTTCTTATTTGTCCTGCATGGTGATTTGTTATTTGTTCTGTATGATGAGAAAGTGATATATCTGGCTCAAGTTATCGATGTCAGTTCTTTTATTTAGGGAAGTTCGATATTTTAGAATTTGGTGCATTTCAAGGAGGGATCGCTTATGATAATTTTGTTGTTTGCACAATATTTTAGTATTCGTGAAATCGATACTGTGTTTAGTTGAAATGGCATGTTGTGTAAGAGCACAAGAAGATTTAGAAATCCTAATGTTGCTTTTATGAGACGTTAGTTGACCTTGAAGAGAGCGGCTGGTCTGGCCAATGTAGCAGGAATTGCAATCTGCACAGGGTATGTATGCAGAGTGCAACTGTGCAGAGTGTAAAATTAAATTTAAGGAAGGTAAAATAAATGAAGAGGAATGGGAAGGATGAAGAAGGACATCAGATTGAAAAAACAACACCAAAAAAAGATAAAGTCAAAAAAATTGGAAGGAGATGAAGCAATAGCGATGACAAACAAAAAGCAGCTGCATGAATTCGAAGAAAACTTAAATACTTCTAGTCGAAAAACAGTCCCAATGTTTAACTTTAGCCATTCATCGATTATCCGAACATTAAAAAAAATTGAAATGCATCACTATAAAATTAAATCGACTAAGGAACTTACGGAAAGGTACTTTAAAAGAATAATGTACTTTTTTAAAAAAATAATGGCAATCTTAGACAACAATGTATTCCAATTAAAACGTGTTTTGTGTTAGGGTGGGTTGCACTTCACTGGCATGCTAATCGTCAGAATTGCCGCTATTGGTCTAGGGAAAATCCCCACTGGATGAGAGAAGAACATACACAATATCCTGAAAGGTTAATGCATATGAATGAATTGTTTAAAACCATATCATAGTTTTTCATTGAGGGTAATTTGAATGGCGATACTTATTTAGCACTTCTCCAGAAGAATATTATACCAACTTTGACAAACTTATATTCTAAACCAGCAAATCACTAGTCACCACAAACAAAGTTCTAGCGAATGTGATTTTTTTAGCAAAATAGAGCACCACCCTATTACCAAATAGGTGGATAGTGAGGCAAGGATGGATAGAATGACCAACACAATCTTCTGATTTGATGCCTTTAGATTTTTCCTTACGGGGAAATGTCAAAGATATTGTAAACAAAACCAAACCTTTTGATTTAGCTGACTTAAAAAAACGAATCTCTATCATCAGATGCTATATATTTTCTACATTATTATACGGGGTAGAGGCATGGACGCTCTCCGAAGCTTTTTAAGGAAAGCTCGAGGCCTTCGAGATGTGGTGTTACAGGCGCATCTTTCGAATTTCATAGAAGGAATTTGTGAATAATATGCGAGACCACTAACACAATCAAAGAGCGCAAATTAGAATATATTATCCATGTTATAAGACCTAAACACAGATGTGGCTTATTGCAACTCATTATTTAGGGCAAGGTATTTGAAAAGAGAGGACCAGGGAGAAGAAGAATATTTTGGCTTCAAAACCTAAGGAAGTGGTTCAATACGTCTACAACCGCACTATTCCGAATAACTGCAAGTAAAGTTAGGATAGCTATGCTAATCGCCAACATCCGGAACCGATAGGCACCCTAAGAAGAAGAAAAAGACGAATAAGGCTTGCGATTATATGTAGACATATACTGTTGTTTTATTGACTTCCAAAAGGCATTTGATCGTGTTAAGCACTCTATATTGATCGAAGCTCTAAAAGACATTGGCTTGGACGGCAGAGATGTTCGAATAATTGCAAATTCATATTAGAATCAAACAACATCAGTTTTAGAAGATGATGTGGAATCACAGGCTCTTAATATTAAAGGAAGAGTACGGCAGGGATGCCTGTTGTCACCTCTGCTTTTCAACATTTACTCCGAAAGCACTTTCTGAAAAATAAGAAGGAATACTTGTGAACAGTGGTCATCAATAATTCGCGATTTGCGGACGATACAGTACTCCTAGCTTCTAGTCAAGAAGATCTGCAAACACTACTTGATAGTGTCGTTGAGAGTTGTAGGGAGGCAGGTCTGGATCTAAACATACGGAAAACCAAAATACTCGTAATAAGTAAACAACAGCATATAAAACCGTCTATATATGTAAATAATACCAAACTTGAGCAAGTTGATAAAATCGTATACCTTGGACAGCAATTAAATTGTAACGCAGAAAGTCACGGCGAAATTAGATCTAGGATAGAGCAGGCTAGAGCGGCTTTTAGAAGGATGTCCAAGGTGTTATGTAACAGAGACCTAAAATTGGCATTGAGGATCCGCCTACTTCGCTGCTACGTGTTCTCGGTCTTACTTTATGGTGTCGAGTCCTGTACTGTGAACAAAATCGATCTAAATCGCCTTGAGGCTTTCGAAATGTGGTGCTATAGAAGAATTTTAAAAGTTTCCTGGGTGGAGAAGATTCAAAACTCCACAATACTAGAACGTCTCAGCAAGACTACTGAGATCATAAAAAGCATCAAACAGAGAAAGCTGGAGTATTTTGGACATGTAATGAGAGGTCCCAAATATAAGTTGCTACAAAATATCATGCAAGAAAAAATAGCAGGCAAACGCAGTCCAGGACGCAGAATAACCTCATGGTTGAAGAACTTGCGAGATTGGTATGGTGTTGATACAAGCATGCTATTTAGGGTGGCAGTGAATAAAATTAAGATAGCTGTGATGGTAACCAACGTTCTCAAAGGACATGGTACATGAAGAAGAAGAAGATTATATAGTCACGCCTATGGTAGATTGGAGCAGAGCCCGTTTTTGTCGATCTCGCCTAAGATGTTGAGTAACGTATGAAAAAATTTCTATTTAAAATTAGGATGTTACCAAGATGTTCGCGACGAGCATTTTGAACCACGATATTCACATTAATGTATTTTTTTGTTTTTTATATTATCAAAAATTAAGCAGTATCACTTATTGGTTTTTCAGTATAGTGTAGCAAATTTCTGTACTAAGATTATTTTTTTCTAGTGTTATTTATTGCAATAAACCTGAGCACACACACACCGATAACTATAACAATATTTCCGAAAAAGTTGAAGATATGTATAAGTTATTTTACATGGGATATGTCAAGAATATTCTAAGAAATTAAAAAATTTATTATTAGGATAGTATATTTAAAATAAGTCAGTTGATATCAGGTACTGCAAAATAACACACCCTGTAAAATTTTTTGTTGCAATACATGCATGCATAAAAATACCAACCGAACTGTTCGAGTATTTTTTAACACGCCCCATTTATGTATTATGGAATTTATTACATTTGGCTGTTCCACTCTTTCTAAAAAGGTTACTAAGGTTAAAGTTATTATAATTTTTGATACAGATCAGTATGTATTGATTTTAGAAGTAAAAAAGTGTTATCGAGTCAAGATTTTCATTCATGTCTTTCAGATTTCAGAATTCGGTGCTTGTCCGAAGATTCCATGCAACAACGGATATTATCCCATACACGAAGCAGCCAAAAATGCTTCATCCAAAACTTTAGAAGTTTTCCTGCAATGGGGCGAGTCACGAGGTTGCAGCAGACAGGAAATGATTTCGTTCTACGATTCCGAAGGAAACGTACCACTTCACTCTGCCGTCCATGGAGGTGATATAAAGGCTGTTGAATTGTGTATAAAGTAAGAAATTTTTTAAATATCGCAATATCGTACACAATATGTCTCTTTAGTTTTATTTTCATGTACCTATTTTGAATTTAATACGGTTTGCTCAGTTGCTCCTTATATATAAACTCTATTAATAAATTTACAATAGGCATTTTACTACGAAATTATTTTAGAATAAGTGAATGAATTATATGAAATTTCGAAGACAATAGTTTTTAATCTTAAATTTATAAAATCATTTTTTTAATATTTTAGTGTATAAGCAGGTAATAATAAATTAATTCTCTATCCTAACTAGGTCAGGTGCTAAGATCTCCATACAACAACAGGATCTATCAACTCCAGTTCATCTGGCTTGTGCTCAAGGTGCTACCGAAATTGTCAAGATTATGTTTAAAATGCAACCAGATGAAAAACTGCCGTGTCTTCAGTCGTGCGATGTTCAGAAGATGACGCCGCTTCACTGTGCCGCTATGTTTGACCATCCCGAAATAGTAGAATATTTGGTCAGTGAGGGAGCAGATATAAACGTGATGGACAAAGAAAGACGATCGCCAATGCTGCTTGCGGCGTTAAGAGGAGGTTGGAGGACAGTACACACATTAATAAGGTAAAGATTTTCTATTTGTCACTTCTATATGAATTCGTTCTATTATTTTGTGTTGCCTGTAGTTTATTTTTTTTTTTGTTTCTCTTCATGACACATTTATCACATATTCTGTTGAGTAATAGGCTCATTTAAAAAATCCACTTTGCACTCGATTTACAAATTAGAATAAATAAAGACGTCGTCCAGTAAAGATTCGTTCCAGTAAAGTTCTTGTCCATTCTTGTTACTTGATGATAGTGCAGGTTTGTAATTATTCGTATTACACGAAATGCCACTAGACAAAAAGTTTAAGGTCGTACCCTTTACCATAAATGAATTAGTCGAGGCATTGGATGCACTCAAGATACATAGGTGATCCAGACTAGACCAGATAGCGCCCGAAGCGGTAAAGGGTCTAGGATACGTGGTACCTGGGTGGCTTTTGCAGCAAATGAATTCATTCCTTGAAGCACAGACATTTCCTGAGGTTGGAAGGTTGGTACTGCTTCCCAAAACTGGGGAAAAATTTTGCCCCATATGCTTCCTCCTATGCCTAGGAAAGTTGTACGAGAGGATGCGGCGATTACGAATCGACGACACGATTGAGAGATCAGGAGGCCTATCCCCGAGACAATTCGTATTCTGCAAAGGTAAGAGCACAGTTGAGGTAAGGTTGATTTTGAGTGTAATCAAGGCATTGCATAACATTGGGGACGAACAGCGATGAGCGGCTCTGCTGCTCTTCGATGTTAGAAATGCATTCAACACTCTGCAGTGAAAAGAGGTGATGCTGGCATTAAAAGAAAGGCATGCCCTAACTATCTGATGAATGTGATGATAGAATATCTTTTCGAGAGAAAGATCATGGTTGAGAAGGGCACGCTCGTTGACGTAACAGCCGGAGTCACACAGGGATTGGTCTTGCGTCCGATGCTGTGGAACCTGGCATATGACGGGGTCATAAACTGCGAATATAGAGAAGGTATAATCCCCTTTGCTTTTGCGGATGATCTCGCTGTGCTGATAGTAGCGCAGGACGAGCCGAATCTCCCATTTTGGGTAAGACATACAGGCAACGTCGTGAGGGACTGGATGACAGATCACGGACTAGAACTCGCAGTAGAAAATACCGAAGCCATCATTCTAAAGGGTAAACGGAACAGACAAGGAATGGAACTTCAACGTGCATGGATACAACTAATATCAAATAAATGCGTCAAATATCTAGGAGTGACACTACAACAATATAGTGGATGGGGGGAGCATATACGGGTGGTAGCCCAGAAGAGTGAGGCTGCGATGGGAAAGGTGATGCCTAACATTGGAGGACCCAAATCAGAAAGCAGGAGGGCTTACAGGGTGTTGTGCAGTCAATCATCCTTTACGCGGCACCAATCTGGAGTGACGCGATAGAGATACGGACCTACAAACGGCTCATGATACGAGTAGACAGACCAATTTTGTTGCGAGTAGCATGCGCCTTCAGGATACTACCTGCAGCGGCCTTGTGGACTATCACGGGTTTTTGCATATTTTCCATAAAAAACTTTTTATACGGGGTGTATCAGATAACGGTGGCCAATACCAACTTGCTCATTTTAAATAGAACACCCTGTATATTAATTAATTTTTAGATTCCTTAGATCATTTTAGACATTTTTTGAATACAATGTCCTATACCTATCTTTGACTTTTTCGGAAATATTAAGTAAAATGCAAAAATTCACATTTAGAAAAGAAAATTATTTATTTGTCGAAAGTCGCTACAACATACAAATCTAATACAAATCTAAACAATAATGTCAATGTAGGAGATGTTCAAAATGCTCCCCACGAATGTCTTGGCAACACCCTAACCGTGAATACAAATTTTTTCTAACGTTACTCAACATCTCAGATGTAATCGATCTAATCGCAAGCGTTATTTGTCTTCTTAAATCAGCTAAGTCACTGATACGAATACTCCCTCATGTATTTATGTTTTGTTTAGTTTTGTATACAATACTTTTCACATATCCCATAAGAAAAAGTCTAATGGCTTCAAATCGGAGGATCGTGGTGGCCATTCCATCGATCTTCGCCTCCCTATCCACCGATTTGGAAATATTTGGTTGAGGTACTGCCGGACATGGATTTGGTAGTGGGGTGGTGCTCCATATTGTTGAAACCATATTATATTCGCTGGAACTTGACGGTTTCCTGGATCAGGACACAAGTTGGCCAACGTTGGCAATACATAATTTTGGAGCAATGCTAAATAATTGTCGCAATTCAAATTGCCATCTATGAAAAGGGACTTATGATCTGATCTTCAATAATTCCTGCCCACATGTTAACCTTCTCAGGGTATTGAGTATTGCCTTCTCTCATCCAGTGAGGATTTTCCCTTAAAAAATAGCGGTAATTTTGCCGATTAGCATGCCCGTGAAGAGTAAAGGTACACTCATCAGAAAACAAAACATGTTCTAATTGGATCACATTGCTGTCTAACATTGTCATCATTTGTTCACAAAAATACGTTCTCCTGTCAAAATCATCTTCTATGAGCTCCTGATCTTTTAATATTCGAATAACCGATGAATAGCTAATATCGAGTACTGGGGCTGCTTTTCAAACAGATGTATGTGGGTGTCTCTCAAACTCAATCATAATAGCCAATTTGGTATCCTCACTTATTGCATTGGCACCTTCTTTTTTTACCTTCCTAACAGCTCGTGGAATTGCTTCTCTATTTTACTAATTGTCCCTTGAGATATGTGCGGCAAATCATGAAAGGCTTCGTGAAATAAACGAGCTACTTCCATTTGCGTCCGTGTCTTATCTCTATAGCCAATCATCTGTATAATTGTAATTTTGTGCATTTCTGTTAAATGAACCATTTTTCTGGCTTGCGGTTATTGAAATTCAAACGACTATAGCACTGACAACTACTTCTGTCATGTAACAATAAAACATTGGCGTTTTAAACCAAAGTAAACAATTTTTTGTTTTTTTTAACATATCAATAAAAAGGAATGCTTAAATAGTTTTTGCTTACTTTATCATTACCAAGACCTAAATGGGCAAGAAGTATTAAGACAGTGGTAGTGGTAGCGACTTTCGACAAATAAATAATTTTCTTTTCTAAATGTGAATTTTTGAATTTTACTTAATATTTCCGAAAAAGTCAAAGATAGGTATAGGACATTGTATTCAAAAAATGTCTAAAATGATCTAAGGAATCTAAAAATTAATTAATATACAGGGTGTTCTATTTAAAATAAGCAACTTAGTATTGGCCACCGTTATCTGATACACCCCGTATAAAAAGTTTTTATGGAAAAAAATGCGCAACTATAAATACTAATCGACGTGTTCGACCGTTTTTTCGAATACTTCCTCATTTATTTATTAGCTAATTTATTCCATTTGGCTGACACACAGTATATATATATATATATATATATATATATATATATATATATATATATATATATATATATATATATATATATATAAGTTTAGTTTTCCCTGGTAATTTGGATTTGATGACCTAAGTATTAATATTTATAAACTAATCTAATTTCGTTGTAGTAGACTTTTGAAACTACGCTTGGTATTTACGCTAAAGATACATTTTTTTAATGTATCCTACAACTGAAAATAGTTTATTATATTAAAATAGTTGATGCACATTCGGATAGTATAGTGATACCTAACAATCATACGAATAACTGAAAAAATAAAAGCGACGATAACCAATTTGAAACCCACAAAACTCGATTTCAGTATACGGTGTATGTGATCGAATAAAATTACCCGATATGTGTATTTCGCAATATGCATCAGTTTTGATTACAATCAATTACATAATGCCGAATTCCAATTCCATTTAAACTAGATGATAAAGGTAATTTAAGCACCCTGTTTATTTAAAATTTATTTGTTGCAATCTCAGTTATAAATGATATTATCTTCTTTAGTATTTACCAGGTTACATGTTACGTTAACAACACAAAGCACGAAGTAGACCGTCGAGTGCGAAATGAAGCAGTTGAACTGGCGGTATTGGGTTATTTACAAATGACCACACATTAGGCACTATTTTTTTAGCTCAAAGTCCTAACTATTTTCGAGAACTTTTTATATTCGTACTCTTCCTGCTAGTACTAGCTTCTTCCATTTTAATTAAATTGGCCAGTATTTAACAAAAGCAATATACCATGCGGTCCATATATGGAATAAATTCATTTTTAGCGTTATTATGTACTATCTGAAAAAAACCTGAAACAGGTCGATTTTTATTCTTAAATTGACAATTTACAGTATGAAAATATTATCCCTTTTCCAGTACCCCCTTTGAATTATAAGCACCCCCTCGAAAATTTTAAATAACAAAGAGGGTCGTGTGGCACCTTGTTAGAAAGGGATTTTAGTCCTGTTCAGCAATATAAAGTTTTTTGAGTTTGTACAATCATAACTGAGACAATTGATTTTTACAATTAAATTAAATTTTCAACTTGACCGCCATTATTCACTTCTTGACAATAACCGAGGCGATTTTGGAATTCTCGTACAACATTTTGTATGACCTCGGGGGTTATTTTGTTAGTTTCTATCGTTATCCTAATTTTAAATCAGCAATATTACCGGGTCTATTAAAATATACTTTAGAAATAATCACGTATAGAATTCGTATCTGTTCTGCTAAACATTAGATAAAAAACTTTGAAGATAATAAAATATTAGTCAAAAAGCCAAATAAACAATTGATATGAATCTAGTAGTCTAGAAATTTAGAATTAGTAAGCAAAATGCATCTACCTGGAACAGATAATAAAAGTTAACAAAAAAAATTTAACTGCCGAAATTACCAGAAGAATAAGGTTAGCGTGGGCAGGATCTGGAAAACTGAGTTGGATCTTAAAAAGCACTAAAATAGAACAATATTTGACAACCAGAATTTACGATCAGTGTACCCTCCCTATACTCACGTATGGTTCACAGACGTGGACATTCACCAAGTCTAATATGGATAAAATAGTAAAGACACAAAGAGCGATGGAAAGATCAATGCTCGGGATGAGACTTATAGACAAAAAAACAATCAAATGGATACGAAACAAAACCAAAGTAAAAGACGCAGGAGAACAGGGGCTGCCAAATTAAAATGGAGCTTCGCAGGACACAATGCCCGAATGAAGGATAAAAGATGAAACCACCAAATATAACAATGGAAACCATGGTTAGGAAAGAGAAGCAGAGGAAGACCACAAATAAAATGGGCTGATGACATTAAGAAGATTGGAGGCCACAACTGGAAACAAGTGGCGCAAAATAGAAAACACTGGATTGATTTGGGGGAGGCCTATATCCAAAGTTGGATTACTTAAGGCTGAAGAAGAAGAAGAAGTGGCTATAGCAGAGAGGTCCTTTTCTACGTGAAGAAGAGTGAAAATTTGGCTGAGGGCAAAAATGGGGAAACCCACGGGGTTTTGCCTCCTGCCTTCTTCATGTTTACCGAGACATTGAAGTAGACACTGAAAAAGTAAAGGGCGATTTGCACATCAGCGAGCTAGATGACTCGAATTTGTTGTATGATGTTTACTATACAAGAATAATTTTTATACTAGACAAATAAAGTAACTTGACCAATATTATTCGCCTTTTATTTATGCTATTTTAATTTCATAAACTAAATTACATTTCTTTCTTTGCACTTGTTGGCTGGTTGGACTTTATTGGGTTTTAAGTTAAAATTTTAAGATTTTTCGTTGCTATACAAATAAAAATACTTTAATATCATAATGTCTTATGACATTCAAAAGTGTGTGAAAAGTGTCTTAAAACACCAATTTAACAATAATTTTTAAAAATTTTCCCCAGACCCCGCCAAAAAAAGATCATGCCCCTCCGAAAATCGGTTCTGGATCTGCCTTTGGGCCATAGCGATAGCGTAATTGTAAATGATTACGTTCACGACTAATTTCGTTATTTATTTGCTGGAGTAGAGTGTATGGACCCCTTAATTACATTCACAAACAATTCAGTAATTAATCTATAGATGCTACAAAAAATAGCTTTAGAACCACATGCTTTTACAATTAACTATTGTAGGAAAAATAAACTGTAACAATATTTTTTATAGATTAGGAGCAGATATCAATATAAAAGACGTTAATCGGAGGAACGTTCTACATCTGGTAGTAATGAACGGTGGAAGATTAGAGAAATTTGCATCTGAAGTAAGTGAGGTAACTATTAGAGCTTTGCTTGATTAGATTTTATTTTTAGTAGTGTTTTTATATTTCTTCTACACACATTACCAGATTTGCTTAGCTGAATGGTAATCATTAATATAGAGAACGTAGGTTTGTTTGACTTACAAAAATTTGAATAATAATTAGGTATGTATTATTTAGTTTTAGAATTTAGCGTTAGTCAAAATGAAGTAGTTTGGATACGCGAAAATGTTGCATGTCTTTACTTTATAGTTAACACATTTAGTGCTACCACTTTTTCAGAATTCAGCGTTTAGTAGAAAGCACTTGTTGCATATACTTTTTTATTCAGCGGATATAGTCCACTACTTACCGTATTGTACCGTTTTTAAATAAAAAGAACGGTTCTAATTTATGTAAATGTATTTATTTATACGTTTACAGTTTGATAGTATCTTAATAACTAACTTTAACTTATAAAAGCGGTACTTATATATAAAAGTTATTATGTACCGGAATATTCTGGAATAGTCCACCTCTATTCACTTGCACTATCGCTTCGATTCCATCCCGATCGATACATCCGGAGCGTTCTCGAAGGCAGATCACCGTCATCTCGAGATGCAACCGTTATATTTTAGTGGTCAAAATAAGCAAGTTCGGTACAGTATGTTGAGCGTAACAAATATTCATGTTAATGACCTTTCTCCGCTGTTACTTCACTTCCTTTCATTTTAAGATTTGAAGTAAAACGGTATAACAACTACAACGCGCATATTGTTAATAATCATCGGCATCATCAATGGCGCTACAACTCTTCGTGAGTCTTTGCCGCGTTTACTATTGCCTTCCATGTTTGTCGGTCCTGTACCAGTAATTCCCATTGTCGCGCTTCCATTTTCTCTAGATCTTCTTTGACTGCATCTTTCCACCTTTTTCTAGGCCGCCCTATAGACCTTCCTCCCTCTGGCCTTTCCCAGAACACATTGTTTATAAGGCGATTGTCGTTACTTTATAAATATATTGGTAATAATATTTAATGATAATATAGAGATAGAGTAATCGGGAACAGTATTATAAATTTTAAATTAAAAAAAAATCGCAGCCAATAGAAAATTACTAAAGATCGTTAAATTACTGATGCATGGTCAAAGAATTAAAGTTATATAGCTTTATCCCAATTAACCACTATTACTAATATTACTATTACTATTACCAACTTAATCGGACTCAAGATCTACTGTCTGCCTTTCTAATTCTTTGCGATCTACACATTGCACAGAACACATTGTTTATAAGGCGATTGTCGTTACTGCGTATCACATGCCCTGTCCATCTGAGTCTCTTGGCCTTTATATATTGTTAATAATATTTAATGATAATATAGAGATAGAGTAATCGGGAACAGTATTATAAATTTTAAATTAAAAAAAATCGCAGCTAATAGAAAATTACTAAAGATCGTTAAATTACTGATGCATGGTCAAAGAATTAAAGTTATTTAGCTTTATCCCAATTTACCACTATTACTAATATTACTATTACTATTACCAACTTAATCGGACTCAAGATCTACTGTCTGCCTTTCTAATTCTTTGCGATCTACCGGCTAGGAATTTTTTAACTATTGGAGAGCAATAAAACTTTTAATCCAGAATTTTAACGTCAAAAGTAAGCTGAATATCTTAGAGTTGCTCACTATATCAAGAAAATCAATCACTGATTCAGAAAGACTATTTTATCAACTTTCGAGTTCTGAAAGAATTTTTAATAATATGAGTAAAATCGATTCGGCTTTGAACGCTAAAATTCTGGATGGATTAGTTTTATTGCTCGCCAGTGTGTATTATTAATACCCAAATAAAACAAAAGTAGTTTGGGCCAAAGAAATTATAGAGAAGAAATACTGATCCAATTGCGCCTAGAAGAAAATCTAATGATCGCAAACACCTGGTTTAAACTACCAAAAAGAAGATTATATACATAAAAAGCACCTGGGGATAATCAAAACCACATAATAAGAAACCAGATTAATTATATATTAATTGACAAGCGTTATAGAAAGGAAATCAGCGCAGTTAAAACATATCCCGGGACGGACATCGGTTCCGACCACAAACCTGTTATCGGTAAAATCTTAATTAAACTGAAGAAAATCAAAGCAGAGAGAAGATAAAATCTAGCCCCGAAAAACTTAAAGATCCAGCAGTACAGGCAGAGATACAGAAAATACTCAATGATACACTCAAAGAAAAATTCAGTGAAGCACCCGAGGTAACAGAAGAATCAGTAGAAAGTATTTGGTACACCTTCAAAACAACAATCACAACTATACAAACACAAGAAAAACAAAGAATACATGGATGACAGAAGAAATCCTAGAACTGATGCACGTAAGAAGATCTTACAAAAACTACAATGCAATAAAATATAAAGAAACTTAGAGAACCATTCAAAACAAAATCAGAAAAGCCAAAGAAGAATGGCTGAACAGCAGATGTGAGAAACTGAGGAGATTACTAAGAAAACATGACTACTTCAGTGTATACAAAAAGATTAAGGAAGTCACAAATGTGAAAAACGCAACAAGTCACCGGGAATCGATAACATTGCAGCTGAAATACTTAAAGCTGATCCGCATCTAACTGCTGAACTTTTGCTCCCCATAATCCGAGAGGTTTGGGAAACAAACCACATTCCAGCGGGCTGGAAAAAAGGTAACATTATCAAGCTTCCAAAAAAAGGCAACCTTACACTGTGCAAAAATTGGAAAGGAATAACCTTGCTTACTGTCATAAATAAAATTTTCGCCACCATCATACTGAAAAGAATAACAAACAAGGTTGAGTTTCGAGCTAATCAAGCAGGCTTTAGACCAGAATCCTCCTGCATAGACCACATTAATACTGTGAGGGTAATAATGGAACAATCGGTTGAATGGAACACACTCCTATACATGGTTTTTGTTGATTTTGAACGTGCCTTTGATAACTTGTCTCACGCTGCTGTATGGAAAATTTTAGAGCTAAGAAACATCCCGCAAAAAATAATTTCTATCATAAAGTCACTATGTACTGATGCAAAATGCAGCCTGACACACAATGGGATCAACAGTGACGAATTCAACGTACTTACTGGAGTTAGACAGGGATGCGTGCTTTCTCCGTTTCTTTTTAACATAGCTATAGACTATGTTCTCTCCAAACTAGACTTCGACACAAGAGGGATACAATGGACGTTAACCACACGCCTAAGCGATCTAGAATACGCGGACGATATCTGTCTATTAGGTCAAAGGTTCCAAGATCTGGCTTACCAATTGGAAACACTTTCCACTGAAGCCAACAAAATAGGTTTGAAAATCAATATTAGTAAAACCAAGTCCATGAGAATAAATGCAAGAAACAACACGCTATTTACTATCGACAATATGCAGATTGAAAATGTGGAAAACTTTACGTATCTTGGAAGTGTCATAACAGAAAACGGAGGTACAGAAGACGATATTCGTATGAGGATACGAAAAGCCCAACAAGCTTTCAGCACGCTCAACCCTGTTTGGAGATCTGGCGAGTATACTACAAGGACAAAGATCCGAATATTCCTATCAAATGTCATGTCTGTTCTACTCTACGGATGTGAAACCTGGAAAGTGACAAACACCCTCTCAGACAAACTGCAGGTCTTTGTTAACAAATGTCTACGAAGAATTGTTCGTATATTCTGGCCTAACACCCTCAGTAACGACGATCTGCTAGACCTGACCAAACAAAAGAGGGTACAAAATGAAATTAAGTCCAGAAAGTGGGGTTGGATCGGTCACACACTCCGAAAAAATAGTTGCAGTATCGCAAAGACTGCCCTAGAGTGGAATCCCCAAGGGAAAAGAAAAAGAGGTCGCCCAGTACAAACTTGGAGAAGGTCCATCATGGACGAGATAAGAGGCCAAGGAAAGTCTTGGAATGAGGTGAATGCCTTAGCGCAAAATAGAACCCGATGGCGCGTTTTCACTGAAGCTCTATGCTCCACTTAGGAGTTCAAGAACCTTATATATATATATATATATATATATATATATATATATATATATATATATATATATATATATATATATATATAAATGTGAAAAAAAAAAAATAACTACAACAACCCTAATAGATTATAACAACCAAATAGTATCTAGCCCAGAAAATGTAGGAAATATATGGGAAAAATTCATTCGAAGATCTGTTTGATGACGAAAGAATACAACCACAAATGAATATAGTACAAGACACAATACTTGATATATTAACATCAGAAGTTACAAAAACAATCAATACGGCAAAGCCACGAAAGGCCTCAGGTTGAGATGAGATATATCTAGAGATGATAAAACTTATCAATGAAGAAAATCTTTAGTCCTTAACACTACTATTTAACAAAATATATACTACTGGCATCTTCCCAGAAGACTGGCTTAAATCGACATTTATACCTATACCCAAGAAAAATAAAGCAAATAGATCCTCACAGTTCAGATTTGTTATTCTGCTGTATACTTCTGTGGTTTAAAACATAGACAGGGTGTTTTCCATGTGATCTTTAATGTTCGTAAATCTTGAAAATCTTTTCAATATCAACTATGGAAGATACTACTTGAAGTTTGAATGATGCAACAGAACTCATCATTTCTGATGTTTTATTGTTGTCTTGCAGTTCCAGATTAAATATGCTCAGTTTACCGGTGAGATCTGCTAGAAATACAAAATCGCATTGCCAGTATAAGTCACGTAATTGCTAATGATCATCACCCCTTTCCTCCAAAAACTTAATAATGTCATTTAACAAATCTCGAAACCTTTGCAAAAACCTGCTGCGACTCAGCTACCTTACGTCGGTGTGTGAGATTAAATCTGGTATTTGTCATCCAGTTGTTGTCATCCACTAGGAACCTAAGTTCCTGTAGCTGACTGTATACCATGTATCACAAAAAAATTTTTATTTCAAAAGTTTTTAGTAAAAGGTATAAATAAAACACCCAAACGGGCTATAACACAAATACAGAACGTTTTCGGGATGTAAATTCCATCATCAGTGTAACAAAGTGCACATGCTGAGAGCCACTAAAATATATATGGGTAAAAACCCTTTAAACGATATATATTTACAAATATGTTACATTATATACTATTAAAAATTAAGATGTCTAAGTTACCATTGGCATTGGTAACATAGCAACGTATGGCTCTACATCGGTTACTTGGTCCTGAGACAAAGTGGCTTCGAGGACCTGTTGATAACAACTGACTTCAGATCAACTTAGTTGTTATCAACAGGTCCTCGAAGACACTTTGTCTGAGGACCAAGTAACCGATGTAGAGCCATACGTTGCCATGTTACCTATTGCAATGGTAACTTAGACATCTTAATTTTTAATAGTATAGTCTAGTCTTTGTATAGAGACGACACCTCCATGTGACGAGACGACAAAGGTGATGCTTGAAGACTGTCCGTTTATCTGTCTAGTTTAGATTAAAAAAAAGCTGCAATAGCCAGAGAAAAACTGATGACATTCCGCTTCAAGTTATTAAGGAAAAAATTCTCAAAACGGTTTTGAAAAAATTATTAAAAATGGTATAAGTGACAAATGAAGATTTGAAGAAATTTATTTTGACAACGTGATTATTTTGACAAAATGGTGATCAGCTTGCAAATATACGTCTAAAAACATGTCTTAGTTAACTGTCGGTCATATGTTTTTCACTTCCGGTAAAAATTTTTGTCGACTTAAATCAACAACTTTTCTTGCAAAATAAAAATTCACACAGAAAAATGATCTTCTCACTGATAAAAATCACATTCTAAATTCGTTTATATTTAACAGGCGAAATCAAAAGAAAGTCTGCTGCAGCTCCTTAACGAAAAAGACATTAACGGATGTTCACCGTTACACTACGCCAGCCGTGAAGGGCACATAAGGAGTTTGGAAAATCTTATCCGCTTGGGAGCATGTATTAATCTGAAAAATAATAACAACGAAAGTCCTCTTCACTTCGCTGCTAGGTAAGTAGTTTTAAAATATACTATACTGGATGTTTATCGACTAGCTTACACTATCTATGTATTTTTCAAATTGGTTTATGAGAATTACAAGTTATGACGAACTTAAAAAAATACTTTAACAGACATGCCATTTCTAGTCATACCATAACAATAACAACTTTTTTATTTTTAATATTATATGTCAAAACTTTTCGAAGACGCCATTAAACTTAAATGTACTATTAAGTAAAGATAATAGAAAAATTTTTAAATTGATTATGGTATTTCTGCAAAAAATTAAATTAAAGGTGTGAATAAAAAATTGGATCGTTTGAATGGATATTTCCTTTGTGTGTGTACCTATTTGTTTCCCACCTATCTAACCGTGGTTTGTGTCTTGTGTGTTATGATGAAGTCGCTCTGATAAACCCCTGGGCTTGAAAAGTGTCCTCCCTGTACAATCCTAAATGAATGACTAATATTTGTATGTAATTACGTGGCTAAAGGTTCTAAACCAAGGCTAAAATACAAAAAAAAAACGTTTCAACTGAGATTATTCCCATAAAATGTTACAACAACGTTCTAAGCGCCTGTCGATTAGAACGTTGTTGAAATTAAAAATTTACTATTTTGGTTATAACTTTATTACTACTTTGTGTAACTTAAAGGCCGGTTGTTCGAACGCTAATCAAAACTTGATTGTAATCAAATATTTAATTACAAGCAAATACGTCACAGCAGCTGTCAAAATTATGAAAAATTGCTTATTATTATTATTGATTTGTAAATAAAAAGATGAAATTAACATCAGAAAGCAACATCAATTACGCAAAATAGTACAATTGAATAAAATAAATTATTCAATATAACCTCAAAATGTGACGTATTTGATTTTAATTAAATATTTGATTACAATCTTGTTTTGATTAGCATTTCAAAAAACCGGCCCTAAAGGTTTCACTAGTGATGTTTTATAAAAAGGTTTACAATAATATTGTTATAATATTTAACGTATCAACTTATTTTTTATGTAAAAAAAGATTTTTTTCACTTCCTCAAAAATTTTTAAACTGTGCTTGGAACGTTGCTGGAGAGACCCATTATGAAATATAAATATTACTCGGCAAAGAACTAAAAATTTATTAGTCCCGTTTGTTTAGATCAGGTGAAGTCAGAATACAAACAACTTCGTCTAATGAAATGGTAGACACATCTTCCTTTTCAGGAAAAACAAATTTGTATTCATGAGTTTTTTTTACCTTTACAGTATAATTATACTCTTGGTCAATATTTATTAGCAGTCCAACACAATTTTTACTATACTTTTTCGAAGATACTTAACCACAATAAAGTTGTTCCTTTTTGGTTCAATTGAATCTTTTGTTTTTGATGTTTTAGACTCATTTAGAGTCATTTCATCACTATCCCATTCTGATAAGTATATATCTTTGTAATGAATTCGTTTTCATTCTGTGAACTTTACTTCTTTTTTCTAATTTTGTTTTACAGATGTCGTACTACAAGCTGTGTAAAAAAAACTTAAAAATAAAGCAAAAAGAAACAATTCTAAAGTTCTAAATTCTAAACAAAGTATAAAAAAGGATACATTCATCTGTGGGTGATGATCATTCTTATTTTAGGACGGATTTAAATGTGAAATGTCCATGGTACCAATTTTATAATGGCAACATTCTTAAACTCCACATGTCAAGCATGAAAATTTTCTTGCTTCTAGTAGATTATAGGAGGCTTTTGTCCAAACAACTTCTCTTATAGTCATTGTACCTTTGCTTCATTTTAAATTTTTTGGATTTCTGATCCAGAAACTGTATGACAAAAATCCCCTTAAAATTTTCTCAAAATTCTTTAATTAAACTATTAAAGTTGTCTAAATATTTTCCTTGAGCCACTAAAGTATCTGCTGTCCTTTTCAAACATCCCCCAATACCATCTGGTGATCCTTTGCCATGTTCAGACTCACCGTAATGCCATCTTATAGCTTGGCAGGTAAACAGCTTCGAAATATATGCCACTATTAAAAAAAAACATAGTTTTATTTTTATATTGTGTGGATGGTCCATCACTCAAGAAATATACCATAGATATACTGGAAATTAAGGTTTTTACATATTCTGCAATGTTCTGCAATACAGGCTATGGATTTTGATGAGGTGTAATATCTTCTGCAAATTCCTCAGGAACTGGAGTGGATGGTGGG
This sequence comes from Diabrotica undecimpunctata, assembly GCF_040954645.1. Lineage (NCBI taxonomy): Eukaryota > Metazoa > Arthropoda > Insecta > Coleoptera > Chrysomelidae > Diabrotica > Diabrotica undecimpunctata. Next base: position 112,076,224 of record NC_092811.1, on the reverse strand, counting down.
GTTATTTCATTAAGCTGAGCCGAAAGTCCTTTTCTTTTTTTTTGCGTAGTATAATTTTTTACTTTTTTCGCCAACATTTTCTAATATTTCTTTGCTCTCGTTCTGATAATTCATCAATTCTCTTTACTTTATCTGCTTCTTTTCTAGCTCTATATCGCTCTCTAGCCTTCCGTTTTTCTTCTTCATGTAATGCCGGATTATTTTTTATTTTTTTCTCTTAACTTACGCATTGCATTGTTTGATCTTTCCCTAAGAACACTCTTTTTTCTTTGTTTTTCGCTGACTCTGCAATTTCTACAAACTTCTATATACTTAGCATATTAAATTTAAAAAATGTATCTTTATTTTTTAGAAAATATGTTATCAAGATTTAAGTAAAAAATAGTAAAATTTTATAAAAATTTAATCAAACCTCATTTATGGTAACTTTTTCTCACTTTCGTTAGCATATAAATTAACTGAACTGAGATTAACTTAACTGAAGTTTTATTACAAACTTCCCGCGTAATCCAGAATAAATTGTTTGGATGGTGACGCCATTTTAAAAATAACTACTTTGCTTAATTTCCTAGTATATACCGTTTGCAAACATTATTAATTAAAAATTTTTCATAAAATATACTTATTAACAAAAGTGAAACATTATGCTTACCGTTTGTGGGTCTTAACACCGTTTTGCTCTTAATATTTGTTAAATTTCACAGAACAATATACCTCTCTCAAGGCTTTTATTCAACTAATAGACTAGGCGGGATTTGTAGAAATTCAGACCCTAATGGACATTTTCCATAGGAAGCTATTTTTTTGCTGGAATCACTTCAGGATGTGCCCAATATCGATAATCACGATATGCGCCAGTCGCAAACCCTGTGCAAAATTTTTTATTTAACAAAATCTGAAAACAATTGAAAATTTCTCATTTTTTTGCTCCTATTTTCGTTTATAATTCGGAAAATATTGATCTTAGAGAAAAAATTATAACAAGTTAAAAGTTTCGTTATTCAATTTTACACAATATTTTGTTAGCTAGAAATTGAATATTTAATGTTTATTGTTGAAAAAATAGCAATAATTGTAAAAAAAGTACCAGAAAATGAAGTTAATCCTTTAAATGTTTTCGACTTTCTAAACTTGACTTACAAGCTCCATATTCCGCCTAAAAAAACTTTTTAATATGTTTAAAACGTGTGCTAAATTTTGTTAAGATCGGTTGGATAGGTTTTGCATAATAATTTTGCAATCCAGCCTACTGGAAAAAAATCGCAAATTTTCAAATTTATAGTAGGCCCTAAATAAGGCTCTCAGGTAGTTGCAGTTTTTTTAAAGTTTTAAACATTTTTAGGCTTATAAACAAATTAGTACAGCAGTGGCTTGGAAATAACCTGAATGCTACTGAGTGGGGGTGGAAACTAACTCAAAATGGTCTTGAGTCAATACAAACTGAGCAGGTACTACTACCTGACTCATTATTCAGAAATATTAGTTGCAAATGTAAAACACTTTGTACAAAACCTTCAGTTTTATCAAACATGGTCTTAAATGTTCTGACTATTGTCTTCACTGCAATGGTCAGACATGTAAAAATATTGAACACAGTAAAATATTGGAAGAAGTTGAACGAGATATGGATATGGAGTCGATGGATTCCTTACATTTTCTAGAGGTACAAGATAAAGCTACAGATGAAGGAGAAGAAACATTAAATTTACAGATCGAGGATGAAGATATTGAAATGGAAAATGAAGGTTTTGAGAAAGAAATAAGACTTGAAGATTCTTGTCCTTCCAAAAAAAGAAAAAGACTTTAAAAAAATATATTGAAGATTGAGTCAAAATAATTATAATTAATATCTTCTTCCTGTTTAACGGTAGTCATCCGAAGACTTACTTCTTCATACATTCTTTCTTTCTTCAAACTGAAACTGAATTTGAACCTGTAATTCGTTTAAAGTATCTTGAAATTCTTGTAATTATTCATTTACCACATTCTACCAAATCGACACCTGTTCTTTCAACTTTTCTATTTTATTTTTACTAATTACTAGTTGCTCATTCAAATGAGTAACTTCAGATTCCAGAGTAACTTTTTATTTCTGTGGTTAGTTGTGAAAAATCTATTGCTTGGTGTCCTATATCTACTAGTATTTCTAGTAGGACTATGTGACAAGTTTAATAATATCGATCTAGGTGACCTTCTGATCTCATTCTTTAGTTCTTCTTTACTTGTCTCTCGACTTCTTGTTACTTCGTATAGATGCCGCTGCTAGCATACTAGTCTGTTATAATTATAACGACCAAATACTAGACTGCATTTTATTTGAGTTTGAACTTTCACAAGTATTCCTACTGAGGAGTTGAATAACTCGAAACACGTATAGAAGAAAGGAATGGAAAATTCGAATTGAAATGAAATTCAATATTTTACTTTTATATATAAACATAATATATATATATATATATATATATATATATATATATATATATATATATAAAATAAAGTTTTATCTTGAGGTTGCAGTCATTAATAGGGCAGGAAAGTGAAACTCTTTGTTCTTTATCAAGCTTTCGCAAAAAATAAAGATAAAACTTTATTTTACACAACGTGTCAGTCAATAATACCTAACTACTTTATATATATATATATATATATATATATATATATATATATATATATATATATAATGGAAAGAAAATCTTAATTTCTTTCTTTTTAGTAGGTATGAATTTATTTTTATTATATATTTGCAGATACGGTCGATACAACACCGTCAGACAACTACTTGATTCCGAAAAAGGAACCTTTATTATCAACGAGAGCGACGGCGGAGGACTGACACCCTTACACATCGCTTCTCAACAAGGACACACCAGGGTAGTTCAACTTTTGCTCAATAGAGGAGCTCTCCTACACAGGTAATATTATGACTATTCAGTATACTAATATCCTTCCCGAATAGTTCCTAATAAAATACTAATATTTATTTTTTTTTTTGAATAATTGATGAGATAGTGGGAATAGTGGAAGCAACGCTTATGTGATATTCATCTTAACATGACTTAACATTAGCATTTCAAATAGTGTAAAAAGGCATCTCAGAAACTGGTTATTTGGCAAGGGACCTGGAACAATTTACAGTTTACGATTTGATAATTTATAATGTAACAAAATCGAACCAATTTTACAAAATTTAAAATAATTCAGACCTATGCTCCAAGCGAACTTTTTATACAAGTGACAGAAATTATTCAAAACTCGCTATGCAATAATAACACTGCTCTATATTAAATTGTGTAAGATTTCTTTTATTTCATGAGCCAAATCTTCCACGGTCGTAAAAAGCTTAATTCAGTGAATTTCTAGAACAGGGAGAGCAAGTAATTTGCGATAATTGATTTATGCCAATACCTAGGAACTCTATATATATATATATATATATATATATATATATATATATATATATATATATATATATATATATATATATATTTAGGGATTCTACAGTATTCACTGCCTTCCCTCGCTCAACCGTTTCTATCTCTCTCTGTTGTTCCATTCTCCATCGTTTAGTCCTCTCTTACTCATGGCGTCGTCTACTTCGTTCCTCCAGGATTTTCGGGGTCGTCCTCTTTTCCTCCTTCCTATGGGGCTCCATTCGGTTATTCTCTTTATCCATCTGCTGTCGCTAGTTCTTCTTACATGTCCATACCACTTTAGTCTTTTTTGTTCTATATATGTTAATATGTCTGTTTCTATTGATGTTCTTTGCTTTATTTCGTCATTACTTCTCCTATCCATTCTTGTTACTCTGCAGCATCTTCGCAGGCATTCCATCTCTGTTGCTACTATCTGGTTTTCTTGTTTATGATCCAATTTTCAGCCCCATATGTCATAATACTTCGCACTAATGTTTTATAAATCTGCGTTTTTGTCTTCATATTTAGGTGTCTATCCCACCATACTGAGTTAAGTTGTCGGATTGCTGTTCTTGTTTGTCCTAATCTTTGTGTAATTTCTTCCTCTGTTGTTGCCTTTTTCGTGATTATAAACCCCAGGTATTTGAATTTATCCTTTCCTTTGATTGTTACGTTGTCATCAATCTGTAGATCTTCTATGTCTTCTTCACTTGTAGATAGGGACTCTGTTTTCGCGAGGTTAATATCTAGGCCAGCCTTGGTATATTCTTCTTGTAGTTTCTTCATCATGTAGCTGAGGTCGTCTTGGTCTTGTGCAATCACTACTTGATCGTCTGCAAAACTTAATACTCCCATGCCTTCGCATTTTCTTTTCCATGTAGTCAAGGCTTTCTCTAAGTATATTTTGAATAGGGTTGGAGAGGTGGAACATCCCTGCAGGAGCCCTTTTGTTGTGGTGAAGTCTCCTATGATTCTTGTTCCCATTTTAATGGACACTTTATTTTCTTTATACAGAGCTTTTGTAGCTTCTATGAGTTCCATCTGTATTTCTAATTTGTACATTGCCTCCCATCGTTCTGACCTTGGTACAGAGTCGTACGCCTTTCTCAGGTCCACAAATGCCAAGTGTATATCTCTATTTTTTGCTTTTTTCTTTTCCAACAGTTGTTCCAGTGTGTATATGTGGTCTATGCATGATCTTCCTGCCGTGAGGCCTGCCTGATCTTCTCCGATTTTGCCTTTTATCGCTTGCTCTATCTTTTCTCGCAGTATCTTCCCATATAATCTTCCTATTGATGATATTACGCTTATTCCTCTGTAGTTTTCGCATCGTTTTCTATCTCCTTTCTTAAATATAGATGTCATATATGCTGCCGTCCATTCCTTTGGGAGCTGTTCTCCATTTATGGCTTTCTGAAATCTAGCTAGGAACTCTACGAAGGGCAAACCTACTACCATAACATTTTATAATACCACCAAGGGAGAAGTGGGCGTAGTGGACAAAATAAAGGAAAATTTTTCAATGTCTCGAACACTTGCAGGTGACCTCTTATATTATTATTTTTCAAGCTGAATGTTATAGGTATAACAAATATTATACCAAGCAAATACTGTTGACTACAGGGCTCATTAATTAGTTGATATATGGTTGAATGCTCGAATAAATGAACTTGATAAAATAAAGGCAGATATCGAGCACAGTTTTATTAATTAAATCTTTCCCAAGTACTTTCGCTCCCTAGAGCATCTTCAGGGACATTTCGTCAATTTTGGGCTTTCCAACAATCGCAGAATGTAATAAACATGAAATTAAACATGAGGTTGAACATAACACTACACCAAACAAGGACAAACAGTTTAAAATTATTTAAAAAAGTTGAAACTACATTCTGGTCGGCAACAAGAGAGAGAATGGATTTATTTCATCGGCAAACTCTATAAAGCCCATTATAAATCCTGTTTCTCTGAATGTACTTCATAAGCATTTTCTCCCAGGATATTTTTGAATATGTATGCGCGTTTTGACATTAAAGCAAGATTTTACTGTCATATTGAAGCAGCTTTTTTAAATCAGTTCTATCTATTATGCAAATATTCCTTCATTTATAATCATCTTATACTGAATATAATATCGTGTATATTTCTTTATTCGCAGGGACCACAACGGTAGAAATCCATTACATCTTGCAGCTATGAACGGATATACTCAGACGATTGAATTGTTACTGTCAGTGCATTCCCATTTGCTTGATCAAACTGATAAGGATGGGGTAAGTTAGAAACTGTAAAATCCAGAATTTATTGAGTTGTTGATTAAATTGTTATCTAAAGATACTCCTAGGAGATAAGAAATATTTCCAAGGAAATGTTTGGTAAATTTGTGTAAGTGAAAAGAAGTTGTGTTGGTTTTCTATGTATACATGATGAGTCATTAGTAATCATTTTAAATTTAATTCCATTTAGAAGATAAAACTCTTTTTTTTATTACGTTGCCTATTCCTTCTGGATGTTGACAATCTACATGATGGTTATTACTTTGCTAGCGCCTATTCTAAATAGTCTGGTTGTAGATGTTGAACCAATATCTTAAGTTTGAAAGCCATGAAGTTGGCACTCTACACTGAATAACAAGCCATCTCTGCTAATTTGAACTCTTTGATTATATGAATGATCTTCCTTATTCTATTTACAACCTCAACATTAGTCAACTGGTCCCCCCATGAAATTCTTAAAATACGGCTCTAACACCACAAATTTAGAATTTGAAACATTTTAAAAGGAGTTACTAATTGTTGCATCTTCAGAATTAAATGCCTATTAGACTGTCCAGCTATTTGTTAGCGTATAACACTGAGTAATCTGAACTACTGTGAAGTAGGTTCAGGACACTTTACAGTATGGGTCTCGAAGACATTTTGCTCCGAAAGTAAGGAATATGCAAAAGATATAAACAGAAAATAGAAAAAGAATATAAAAAAAACAATAATTTTTAAATATTTTAATAAAAAAAACAGAAACAGGATGCTTAAAATCAGCAAAAAAAAACCTTTACCTACTGAATCATCTTTAATAATTATAATTAAGGTAGAGAGGTTGCAAAAAATGTTAATAGAATTAATTCATAATAATATTTGTAATACTTAAGTGTTCAAAAATATTAAATATTGTAATGTATCAGCCACATACCCAAGGGAAACAACCCCACCCCCAAACACAATCGTTAACCAGTTAGCCGGTATGTACAAGTCAACATAGCAAGTAAATAAAAGAAATAAAATAAGGGGTAGTTAGCCTAGAAAAGAATAATTAAAATTAATTAAATAATATTCCAATATCCAAATTAATAAAGAATAAATTCACAGTTTAACGTATACATTTCAAATTAAAAAACAAAGAATAACAATTCACCTAGTTTAACACAAGCCTGAATGTTTAGAAAATTACGACACTTTAGACCTTGTTGGAAAATAATACAAGGTACGAATTGTTAAACAAGTGATAAGAGTTGAGCTGACTAATAAGTTTTACATGGCGTGATCCAGTTTAACACATGGAATAGATGGCATAATCAGCGAAAACGTAGAAACAAATCTCCACTTCGGACGTGACAAAAGAATCTAAGGTACGAGTTGGCAATAGATAAAAACAAACAGAAGTTGGTCAAACGAGGAGTAGCATTCTGGCAACCGGAGCCAGAGGGTATCCGGGTACGTCCGGTGCCAGTGGTACCTCGGCAGTTGGCAGTCAGCGCGGCAAGCGTTAGCTAAATCATCGTGATATTCGTGTGCGACGGAAGGTAGAGATTCGAAAATACGAATTTTTCGTCTCGCTCAGTACCGCCATAACGTACAGTGAATTCCAGCGTTCGTCCAGACTATTCCAGAGTTCCAGTTTGGACTACAAGGCGTATTCATTAGCTAGGGATTAAGTACGCTAAGGTAACAAACAATGTTTACTAACCATTTTGGGAACAATTAATAGTAGGTTGTCCGCCTTTTAAATTCCCTTAGTAAAATCTCTTCTCGTCTCCCTTCGTAAACAATAATAACCACTAATAGCTCATTGTACGTTTGTGTAGTAGTTGTAAAATTACGATTTGTTAATTATACAGTAAGTTGAAAGTGGCTTGTTTTATTTTACCGTTAGATAGAGACAAAGGAACACATTTTTGCTTTGTACATCTTCCTGGCTTCTAACGCAAGCCCATAGCCTCTGACTCTTTACAGGGCCTGCATCGGAATACCCTTTAGCCCCTATCCTGTTTATCTTCCTACCCTCTTGTAAATCCACGAGGGCGAAATCACGACCTATTCGAACTAGTGGACCAGTACGCCTCAAATTCGCTCGGACAGCTAAATCTCCTTAAACACAGGGGATATTTCAGTGGTGACAGTGCTAAGTATCCCTTAGCTTCAATCCTATTTTATTACAATATTAGGAACTACGTTGTAATTAAATCTAGTCTTCTTTCTTGACTTTGAGATTTGAAGAATTTGAAAGAAACTAAATTAAAGGATTATCATCTGACCAACAAAGATGATAACTGCAAACACCAGACCTATCTTATAACTTATTAATAGGAACTTACGTGAAAGTGTGAAATAGGATATTTTTGTAGGTACAAAAGAAATTCTCCTTTTCATTCGACCGTAAACAATATTACGTCTTATAAAGATTGAATTTGCAAGAGTCGAACCTAACCTAACCTAAACTAACTTTATCATCATTATCATCATCCAGCCTTCATTTATCACGTCCACTGATAGATATAGGCCTCTCTTAACTCCTCCATTCTTTACGATTTTGTGCTCTTTGTTGGCAATTTTTGGTGACACGCCTGATGCCGTCAGCCCAACGTGTAGGTGGTCTTCCTCTACTACATTTGTTTGCTTTTAGCCTCCAGATTGTAATTTTGCTCGTCCATCGTGAGTCATTCATTCTCGCTATATGGCCTGTCCAGTTCAATTTCAGTTCCGGTATGCGCTCGACAACATCAGCAATACTCGTCTTTTTTCGCAGATCTTCGTTTCTTATTCGGTCCCTCAACGTCACTCCCAGCATAGACCGCTTCATTCGTCTCTGTGTCACTCTGAATTTTGAAGCCGTAGTCTTAGTTGAAGTCATAGTTTCCACCCCATAGGTCATGACCGGTAGAACGCATTGGTCAAACACTTTTCTTTTGGGGCTAATTGGCATGTTGGCCCTAAGTGTGTCTCGCAGTTTTATAAAAGTAATTCGTCTTTGGATTTCGCATATTTGGTTATCCCTGCTGATTCTTATTTCATGGCACAAATACGTATATCTCCACTAGTTCTACCACTTTGTCTTGAATAGTTAAATGGTTATTGGGAACCATATTTGTCAAACTGAGAGGGGTTGAGGACTCCCCCCTGTCTTGCGCAGAGTACTGAAGGAACCCTACTTAGTTCAGAATCCCTTCTTTACGCAAGCTGAGACCGGTACAGAACTAACTATCTAACTAACTTAACCTAATGTTAATTTTCGGCTTTAATCTTGTCCGACGCGTATTCAATTGAGGATAAATGTGGGGATCTTATGTGCTAGAGCAAAAGATTTAATCCAGTCTGTTCAAAGAACTCCATGATGACTCTCGCAATATGTGGATTCGCATTATCTTGCAGAAAAATTGGAATTTGGACCATCTAAAGATAGGGTATGAGATGAGTTTCCAGAATTTCTTCTACAGATCTCTCAGCTGTCATGTTTCCTATGACAAAGATTAGAGGTTACCTTGAACCATAAGCAATGGCAGCCCAAACTATAACCTCAAAAGTGCGCTGCCGTTTGGCAAAAATCTTAATTTTCTCTTTTACCGTGGCATTTCGTGGATTTTTGTTGTATATGATTATATAATGCAACTTTTGAACACTTACACAACCATATAAATAAAAATTGACTTAAGTATAAAAACTAACTACATAGAAATATAGACATAAGTGGGACAATTAATTAATTAACATGCCAACTAACGGTAAATATGTAATTTTAACACAATCTCTTAGTGCCATACATGGCATTTAAAAAAAACCCAAAAAAGACACGTTCAAAGAAAAATAAAAGCGCTCTTTATCAAGCTAACCTATAATTACTTAATTTAAAAGTACGAAAAGCGTGTAACTTACAATATACTGCTAATAATTAGACATATTTTGCGCGATTGTCTACCCTAAAATATCCAACATCTTTCATAGCTAAACCGTTTATATTTTGCAACCAAACATATTATCAGAGTTTATTTGTTTGTATTTGTTTTATTTCTTCATATTGCTATTAATTTTCATATTTGATATACATTACTGATTTTATTACATTGTTACAGTTTTTCATTCTAATCAATATTGCATTTATAGATATGTTCTTTGAGTAAGATATTTACATTTTTTTCAGAATACTGCACTACATCTAGCAACTATGGAGAACCAACCCAATGCAATCGCTTTTCTATTATCAGTCGGTTGTAAGTTGTTATATAACCAAATGGATATGAATGCTATCGACTACGCTATTTACTATAAGTTTCCTGAAGCAGCTCTAGCGATGGTAACTCACGAAGACAGGTAAAATAAATACTAAAAGAGTGGATAGTAAAGCTAGATCTCTAAAATGATAAGATTTTATATAAACATGGTTTTTATTCAATTATTTGCGAAGGACATCGTTAAAAAAATCAAAACGAATTTTTAGGGAAAGTTTTGGGAAGTTGGGACAGTTTTTATAAAAACATTTTTTTATATTACACTTGTACGGTGTTTGTATGCTGCTATCTAGTCTCAAATGACCAATTATTAGTTTTTTCTGACCTAACTTAATAAACAGCAAATACTTAAATCTAAGAGCTTACCCTATGGCTTACTCTTATTTTGTCTATCAACTAATGCACTATAACTAACAACTACACACAACATACAACTAATATACGATAACATCACAGCACTATACTCTGTTTTTTACACTAAACTGTTACACATTTACACTAATTCAAATGGTTTTGTCTTTGTGAGTCTTTTGTTTAGTTCAGTGTTGTCAAGAAGCTGGATTGCCCCCACATTCACATAACTATGCAGCCTCTGCTCGTGACTTGCTGCTGTTCCCTTGATTACTTCGGTCACAGTTTCCATACCCAGGTCCTGGTGAAGGTTGCTGTTACGGATATACCAAGGTGCATCAAAAATGTTTCTCGGTACTTTGTTTTGAAATCTCTGGATAATATATAGATTACTAACTTTGGTACAGCGGCATAGTTGGCACCCATATACCCATACTGGCGTCAATACTTGCTTGTAAATGTATAATTTATTAGGAATGGATAATGTTGAATTTTTTCGAATCAGCAATTACAATTTCCTATATCTAATACTAAGCTCCTCTCTTTTCTTTTTGACATGGACTTTCCAGCGCAACCTCGTATCTAGGATGATGACCAAATATTTTGCTGATGTTGCATAAGGAACTTGGGTATTATTTATTCTAACTTTGAAATTATCTATTTTTTATTTTTTGTAAAGTTAATGTGTGCAGATTTAGTCTCATTTAATTTCATTCGCCATTTTCTGGTCCAGGTATGTATTGTATTTACTCATATCGCTAGTATGACTGTATCATCGGCGAAGGTAGCAATAGTGTTTTGTTCTAGCACTGGAGTGTCACACGTATACAATAGGTAGAGAACCGGACCTAATATACTCACTTGTGGCACGCCAGCTTTGATATCCCTTAAATCGGTGTACACATCTTCTTGATTTACTGTGAAATATCTATTCACAATGTATGATTCTAAGATTTCTAAATACTGTTTGGGCATGAACGTTCTTAGTTTATAGTTTAAACCCTCATGGCAGACTTTATCAAACGCCTGTGCTACGTTCAAGAAGATTGTAGAGCAGACTTTCTTTTCTTCTAATGTTTTTTCTATTATATTCGTTTTTCTGTGAACTTGATCTGTAGTGGAATATTTATTTCTGAAACCAAATTGATGATTTGGTAGATTTTTTCTTTCTATTATTGGTTTTAATCTTTTCAATAGAAGTTTTTCAAATAGTTTTGACATCTCCAGAAGTAGTGACATTGGTTGATAAGATGTCACTTCATTAGGAGGTTTACCTGGTTTGGCGATCATAATAACTTCGGCTACTTTCCAGAGTCTGGGAACATATCTTAATCTAAAAGGAGAATCTATTAGGTGTGTCAGCTTAACTATAGCTTCCCATTGTCGTTGGGTTTAAACGTACTTTCTAAATGATATGCAAATCGTTCTTCTTTCTCTTCGTTACTTCTAGCCCAGTTGCCGTTTTCCAATTTTACAGGAAGAGAATGAATAATTTGTCTCTTTATTCTTTTTGTTGCCTTCCATAACGAATAATCTGTGTTCTGCTCAGCTGTTAAATTACTTAAAAAGGAATCAATTGTTTAATTTTTTGTATTCTGTATCCCCCTTTTTGTTTTTGTGTAGCATTATTATGTTACATCCACTCTATTTTTCTTTATGGTATCGAAGCCTGAACTGTTAATGTTGACTTAATGGGAAAGCTTTTTAGATGTGGCTTTTTAGGAGAATTTTGAAGATACCATGGACCGATCATATTACGAACGAAATAGTATTACACAGAATGGGAAGAGACAGAGAACTTTTGACCACCATTAAAAAGGCGAAAGACAGCATACTTGGAGCACAAGATATAGACAAATTTGCAATGGTTATAGCCAACCTTCATTAGTGGAGACGGCACTAGAAGAAGAAGTGTAGCAATATTTAGACTAGCTTTGTCTCATATAGCTTTGTATTGCTGCCACTTTTTTCTTAACTTATTTTTTCTACTATGAGTTCTCTGATTTCTTTTGTATATTTGTTCCCTTTTGTTCTAGAAGTTATTGTGGGAGTATTTTCCCAAGACACCTATTAAATATGTATCCAACCGGTTTAAAAACATGTGTTATTTTGTTTCCATCTTTTTTGCATTAACCGTCCACCAAACTTATTTAGAATGTTTCAGAAAAAATATTATGTTCTAGCGGAATTGAGACTGAGGTTTATTAAAGCCTGTTTGATGTATAGATCTGGCCAGGAGTGTTAGCTTATATGATTGGATGCAGGTGATATGTATCTTCTTCTTACTGCATCGTTTCTCTTCGAAATTTGGCGATCCAATTGGCTACAGCTACGCGCAAAACAGCGGCACTGAACGTCTTGGTCGATGTTTTATCCAGCCAACGTCGCACATCTTTGAACCAAGAATTTTGTCTTCTTCCTATTGACCTTTTCACCTGCATTTTTCCAATGATCAACCAAAGTGTTTCGTATCTCCCTTAGGATCCCCTCAGTACATGTCCAATGTATGTTAGTTTACTTACATTGGACAGTTAAACGATATGTACGAACTGGGTTTATTTGGGTCTATTTAATCTATGTTAATATGGACTAATTTGTTAAAATTTAGAGGGTCAAGTCTCTCTTGAAATATTTGTGGATGATTTTTGATAAAGAGGCATTTTTTTGGGTTAAAGAGTGACTGTTGCTATTGTGGTTTGGGTACCTCAGGTTGTCATTATGTAAGAGCAAAAATATGTGTTAAATTTTGTTTATCGTATATCTGAACTGGTAGATAATTTATTAAAAAATGGTAGAGAATAATTTAGAGATTTTTGGAAATATTTTTTAATAATGTGTGATAATCTTCGGAAACTGTCGCAACATTCTGCTAATGGATCCGTGAGCAGAATAACTATATGTTAAAGCTAATCTTTTACTTACTGTTTTCATTTAGTAGTCACGTATGCGTATGCCATTTTTTTATTATTTACAGGGCTGAAGAAATTCTAAATTTAAAATCTAGTAAACACCCTTGTGTAACACTGGCTCTAATCGCTTCAATGCCGAGAGTGTTTGAGGCAGTTCAAGATAAATGCATCACAAAACCAAATTGCAAAAAGGACTCAAAATCATTTTATGTAAGGATTTAACAATTCTATATCTTAATAGAAAATTAATAAAATTAAATCTTTTATTTGCAGATTAAATATAGCTTCAATAGTTTGCAATGTTCAATTTCTACTCCTAACATAGAAGAAGATAAAACGGCTCCAAAAAGAGAGCCACTGCCAGCATTAAACGTAAGTAGAGGTATTTATACAAAAAACGGTGCTTTTATTCTTAAAATATACCATCTGTTCATAAAGTGTTGAAACAGTCTATTAAATCATGACTTAATTATTTTCAGAGTTAAAGCTAACACAGGTCGATTTTTATTTTTGATTTTTAACCTTTTTGGAAAAAAAAATAACTTTTACCCCCACTACCACAGTAGATGTGACGTCATCGATAATTTTTTTAAATAGAAAGGGCATATTTTTATCCAAAACATTTAATGTCCATATTTTTCTGAGTATAAACGTAGCAATCTCATCACATTCAATCTTCAGTGAACAGAGGAGAGGAAAGGAAACAAGTGCTCGTATTTTTTAAAATTTATTTCAAAATTTATTTCAAAATTTATTTAACAAAAAAAATTATAGGAGTCATTTTCATATTAATGACAAATAAATAACATAGTTACAACAAATGCTCGAATTGAGCTCCTTACTACAGCTTACTACTCCTTATACAGCAGCATAATGTGGACTTGCTCTATCATAATGAAACCAAATGGTCGGATATATTTGACCAGTATTATTGATATCTGAAAATTGTGCGGTTAAAAATGGAACTACGTAGGTTTGCAACATCTCAAAATACTTTTCACCCGTCACAGTAACGTCAAAAAATACAGTCCCACAATGGTATTCCTAACAATCCCAGCCCAGAAATTTACTTTTTGGGGATATTGGGTATAAACTTATATTGCCCAGTTGGGATTTACTGTTGCCCAATAACGACAATTTTACCTATTAACAGGACCATTTAAACAAAAAGTGTCCTCGTCGGAAAACAAGACATTCACATTCAATATTTCGGTTACACAATTCTTGCATCTTTTCGCAAAACTCCATGCATCTATCAAAGTTGTATTCATTAAGTTCATGTATAATTTTAATTTTATATGGATGTAATTTGACCTTTTTTATAATTTTATGGACAGCACCACGACAGATCTCATTGTTAGTTGATAAACTTGTTATTGAAGAATGAGGATTTTCTTCAGTTTCAAGTAACACATGTAATTGATTGTCGTCGGAAACCGCGAATATCATTAAATTTATGCAATATTTTGCTTACTGTCTCTTTACTTCTTGGTACTTCTTGGTAATCGTAATTTTAAATAAAAGATCCAAGGTAATCGTGGTCCTGGTAGAAGAAGAACATTATGGCTGAAAAATCTACGTCAATAGTATGGAAAATCAACTACATCGTTATTTAGAGCTGCTGTCAATAAAGTCACGATAGCGAATATGGAAGCCAACATGATATCCAACGGTCATGGAACTAGAAGAAGAAGAATTTTAAATATTTTCTATTAGGGAAATATTTCTCAGAAACATACTATTGCAGACTTCTAAATCGATGTGACACAACAAATCAATTTAATATTGACATATCCAATGGTAACTACGAACTTACTGTCTGGTTGCTAAGAAATTTTGACATGTCTTCACAGCCTACTTGATTTTTGGCAATATACTCTGAGTAAAGTCGTTTACCAATTTATTTTATTGTAGTAAAAATTAAATTTTATCGTAGTAAAAACCAGAAATAATATCATTCAGAAGCTCTGCAGTACAACATGGCGGCCATCGGCATTCACACTCACGTCTTCGATAGATGTCCAGCTAAATAACACCATGAAAATATACGCTGGAGTAATCAAATCTACGCCAACACATACCAGTGCTGAGCGACATTCCACCACCACATCTTCGCTGACTCAATCTGCTTACCAAATAATATAACAACATCCTTAGCAACACGGCACAGCCGATTCATAACTATATAGAATATGTAACCTAAAGCCGACTGCGCTCCCGAAAATCTCCAATACAAACTGCAGAATCAGCCGCAGCCACAGGGTTTAACATGATCACCAAATGGATCCATGGATGGTCGGTAGCTCAACCAAATACAGCCATACCTTTCATCACAGATACACCTTCTGGATTTGACTTACCACATAAGACCTGGTGTACACTTAACCGCATCAGAACTCAACATGGTCGATGTGCAGATATGTTGCACAAATGGGGCAAGCTAGTATCACCGTCATGCAGCTGCGGCGAGGTCCAATATATAAGCACATAACGGGGGAGTGCCACCAGCGAGCCTACGAGGGCAGTTCACAAGACTTCCTGTTTGCGGCGATCGAGTAGATTAACTATATAAACAACCTCGACGATTGCCTATAAACAGGGAATGATTTAAGTATATTTATATCGAGTCAATTTTAACTGTGAATTCAAAGATATGTCGAAATGCCATACGCTAAATAAATTTATTGTATTGTTGATCTACAAACGCCCATTACAAAGCCATTATCATTTGAATGGAATTGGTTATCTTTAATAGATAAACAATCTACCTTCTGTATCGTATACCAATAGGCCACTCCATTCTAGCATTTGATGTAGTTAAGCAATAATAACTCTCAAAATTTTTAAAAATATTATGAATTGACTGTACGCAAGAAATTAGTCTTCCCTCAAAAATACAGAAAAAGGATCTACACACTGTTGTGCAGAATTTTCAAAATAAAACCATTTTATTATTTGAACTTTTTTTACGGACGTATAAACAGATATGTTGTTTACAAAAATAAATTAAAGATCTACACTGTTAATGCTTTAGACAACCACTCTATAATGACAAAGTATTGGCGACGGGTCAATGAAGTAGGTTGCGCGCAGTGTTGCCATTTATAGGTTGTATAACCTTAACGTACGGTATGATTGTCCCCTCAGTAGGTACGTGTTCCAGATATTGTAACTTTCCTATTTTTATTATATTTATTACTTCGTACTCTTTGCCCTGAAAGAATGGAACTATTGGTAGTAGACGGAAAGGTAGAAGGTCAAAGACCAACAGGAAGATTCCCAACACGATGGGCAGATCAAATAAAAACTCTGATGGGAAACTCCCTATACGCAGCTGTCCATATGGCAGAGGAGCCAATGGAGGCAGCAAGCCAATAATATTTAGATTGTCACCATGCCCTGACAAGGCCTCGAAGAATGAGGAGCACTATTTTCCCATTTCTCGCAATGCTTAGATTTTTTTTCCTCTGTGTCCATGCTATTCTAAGCAATAGTAATATCTTAGTAACATGCAAAAATTCAGCTACGGGATCCAAGAATATTCGTTTTACTAAAAAAATCCGTACCTAAAAAGAACTTCCTTCTCCTTTCTAGTAAGATATAGTCCAATAAAATAAAGATAAAATCCAAAGTACATATATGGCTTTGTATCCGAATTTGAGTCAATCATAGATTAGTAAAAAACAGCCGATAAGCTTTGAGACGCTAGAAAACCTGAATGTATTATATTATTTTGTATCTTTTTTAGGCAATGGTTACACATGGAAGAGTAGAACTACTTGCTCACCCTCTGAGTCAAAAATATTTACAAATGAAATGGAACTCTTACGGAAAATACTTTCATTTAGCTAACGTTACATTTTACAGCGTATTTCTGGGTTTCATAACGGGATTTGCTTCACAATTAATGCAACAAGATAATTCAGACGTCGTCACTCCAATTGTCAATACAACGAATATGACTCACGCAGTAAGTATTAGTAAAATTATACTTTTATGTGTTCCTTTCATGTATTTGGTTGTATTGTGTTAAACATGGAAAAGTCCTAACATATAATAATCTAGTGATTTTGGTGGCCTTATAAAACTTACTTGTTGACTTATATGTGTTTATATGGAAGTATACTAAATCAGACATTTACGCTACGTAATTGTTTTCATTCATTTATTACAGTGGATGTTGGGAGCCAGTGTGGGAGATATCTGAGTAAAGTGTGATGTTATAACTTCTATACTTATTTATATCGGAGACAAACTTTCCATATTTAAAACAAAATCTTTATTACATCATCATCATTCTGACTTTACAACTCTGCGTGGGTCCTAGCCTCCTCAAGAATTTCTCTCCAGTCGTCCCTATCCATTGCCTTTCTCTGCCAAACACGTATTCTAATATTTCTCATGTCTTCATCGATGTTATCAAAAAAGCTTGTTCTGACTCTTTCTCTTCTTCTTTGACCAATTTTAATGATGAAAACACCAAACATGTTAAAAAGAATTCAATATACAGGGCATTTCAAAAATTACTACACACAAATTAAATGCACAATTAATTGAAATTTAAACCAAACAAACATGTGACTACATTACAAATTTAACTGTTGAGAATGAGGAAAGCACAAAAATGAATCTTAATCATATCACAACGGGGAGTTCAGAGAACAAAGCGAACGATGAAGTATATCAGATTGTGACAAAAAGACGAAAGAAAATAATGGGAACTGGAATTGGTTATAAGGATTTCCATTTAAAATCCGAAAAACCAGACAAAAAATTGTGGCTATTCATCTTAAAAGTTCCGAAAAATGTAAATGCGAAACACATCAAGAGTTTCATAATAACTAAGACAAACTGTAAGGAAATACAAGTAAAATTGTTACCAACTGACCATAGAAGAAGGGATTATAATCAATGTTTAATGATAGGTGTACTACCTGACTTAAGGGAAGAAATTTACAATCCAGCTTTTTGGCCGAAAAAAATTGGCATTGAACGATTGAACATTAGGTTAGGAAGAAGATTCTTAGATCAAAAGCATCATAATAGAGGTCTGTCAACTGGAGAAGATAGACCAAACTCTTTTTTAGTCAAGTAAACCCAAGAGAAACGTTACTTTTATCATCACCAGACAGTTGTTTAAAAATGCTCTAAATGCTCAATGTTTGACAAATAAGTTACTCAAACTTGAAGTCTTAACATTGTAAGAAACACCTGATATAGTTTGTCTATCAGAACATTGGTGTACTGAAAAAAACATCCAATCTATGATACTGAATGGATACAACATCGCCTCTTATTTTTGTCGAAAGTTCCATATCCATTTAGGATCCATCATCTACAAATCTACATCAAAGCTGATATTAAATTCAAAACATTAGATGTCTCTAACTTTGGTGAAGAAATGGTGTGTGAGTGCTGTCCAATTTCTCTGTTTATAGCCAATAGCAAAATGTGTGTTATTAGTGTTTATCGTTTTATGAGTTTTTCTTCAATTTTCAATCTTTTAATGAGTTTTTAGTAAATTTTAATCTGAGAGTCACATCTGAGGTTCCTACAAGTGTTTTCGTAGATAAAGTGGGTAAAACAACATCTACAAAATTGGACTACATATTAACAAATATCGAACCACATCTTTATAAATCAAATGTTTTCGAGGGGCACTCAGTGACCATAAAGTATTTTCACTTAGTCTAAATTTGCAAGGCAATAAAGTATCGAAAAAAGATAAAAAACCCATCAGTCACAGGGATATGTCAGATGAAAATATGTTGATGTTTAAAGCAGGGATTTCTTCTACAGTTTTTGATGAAGTTTATTCACAATTGAATAGTCGCAAATTCATTTATTGGCATTTTAGATTACAATCTAAATTTATATTGTCCAATAAAAACACGGTATAAAGCACACAAAACAAATAAGGCTACATAGGTAACAAATGAGGTAAGACACGCTAGTGAAAAACTAAAAAATCTACACTAGATAGCAAAAAATATAGAAAGTCTCGAGTCTCAAGTTACCTATAAACAGGCAAAAAAAGAATATAATTCTCTATTAATAAATACTAAAAAAAACTTTCATAGTGACTTAATTAATCAATCTTACAATATACCAAAAACAATTTGGAATTTAGTAAACATTGAAACTGGTAGGCAAAAGAACAGGTCTGATATTATTCTACATTATGCTAATAAAATTATTACCAAGTTTTGTGATATTCCTTATTCGTTTGCCTCATATTTTACTACAATTACAGAATACAATCTTCAAACTCGTTTTGGTACATCGTTGGCTTCTTCTTGTACTACCTCAAAAATGTCTAACAAAACATTTTTCTTTTTACCCGTAACTAAAATTGAAATAAAAAATACAATCGATCAACTAAAAAATAAGCCTAGTACTGGTATTGATAACATATCTGTAAAAATAATAAAACTGATAAGTGATCATATATCGATTCCTTTAACCCATTTAGTTAATCTCTCAATAACAACCAGCCTATTTCCAGTCATATTTAAAATGGCAAAAGTTATTCCAACCTTCAAAAAGAATGACCCTCATGATATTTCAAATTATAGACCAGTATCTGTCCTTAGCATAATTTTAAAAGTAATAGAGAAGGTTGTATACAACAGAATGTTAAATTTTATAGAAGAATACAATTTATTAACTTCAAACCAACACGGCTTTAGATTCAAAAACACTCACGGCTGCATGCAGCTTGTTTGAGCGTATTTATGATGAATTAGATAGTAGAAACCACGTGGCAGGACTATTTTTTGATATATCACGAACTTTTGACTGCTTAGACATAACATTTATTCGCAATAAATTAGATAACGTTGGTTTTAAAGGAATATTTCTAGAATGGGTAATAAATTTCTTAAGCGACAGGAAGAGTGTTGTTAAGATGAAAGAAAACCATACACGACAATTAAAGGAGTACCACAGGGATCCGTTCTGGGACGATTATTATTCCTAATTTTTATTAATGACCTACCAGATCACATAAGGGCAATTATAATATCAATGTTTGCTGATGATACCTCGTTAATAGTCTCTGCACGTACACTTAACGAATTAAAAATGAGAATGAAGACTGTTGTTGACTGCTTTATACGTTGGTGTAATACCAACAGACTAATATTAAACATTGACAAGACGGAAATTATTTATTTTCATTCATACAACTCACCTACCTATGACTATATCTTAACCATCCATGATAGAAACAATATGTTATCTTTAACTCACTCTACAAAGTTTTTGGGTGTGTTCATTGATTGTAATCTCAAATGGTCAGAGCAAGTGTATTCAGTGAACATGAAATTGAATAAAGCTTTTTATGCTATATCTAGAATTAAAAACACAGTACCCATCTCGGCATTAATGAATGTTTATTATAGTCTTGCTTACAGCCACATGTGCTATAATGTAATTTTGTGGGGGAACTCAGTAGATAGTAACAAAGTGTTCATTACCCACAAAAAAATTATCCGTAAAATTTTTAATTTGGATTATCAACAATCTTGTAAACCAACTTTTATTAAACATCAAATTTTAACTTTCTACTGCCTATATATCTATAACTGTTTACTTTATGTAAAAGAGGAAATCAATACATTTCCAGTAAATTCAGACAATCACTATTACAATACAAGAAGTGTTGAATCTTTACGAGTTCCTAAACTCAGAACTTCCAAATTTCAAAATTGCTTCAGATATATGGGACTGACCTTATACAATCATTTGCCAAAAACTGTGAAAGAAATACCACTTTCCTCTAAATTTAAAAAAATGTTAAAGATTTACTCTTAAGAAAAGCATATTATTCTATAAATGAATATCTTGAGGACAAACTGCAGTAGCTTCATATTTTACTTGTAAAAAATGTTATTTTATATATTTTATGTTTTGTCAATTTTTTTACACTGTGAATATTGTATTATATACATTAATGTTTTATATACTGAATTCTGTAGTGACGTATCCTATACATTTATTTTGAATGTCTTAAAGGATCAATAAAGAATTACTATAGTTATATATATATATATATATATATATATATATATATATATATATATATATATATTAATCTTAACGAAAACTTTGTATATTTACTAATCATTATATTGTAGGAATATGTAGAATACCACAAAAAACTTATCCTAACAATCCGAATCAGTCCGATGATGTACATCAGTGCCTTAGCAATTCTAGTCTACATAGGCATCAACATCTTCAGAGAATCCCTTCAGCTTTATCAACAGAAATTCCTTTACTGCATGGATCCAATCAATTTGGTAACGTGGTTACTATACATGTCGGCACTTATCATGGTTCTGCCCATATTTGGAGGAGTTATGTACGACTTGCAGTTTTCGTGCGCATCAATGACTGTGTTTTTGAGTTGGTTCAATCTCTTACTGCTATTACAACGATTCGATCAAGTTGGTATCTATGTGGTGATGTTTTTGGAGATTCTGCAGACCCTCATTAAGGTACTCATGGTGTTTTCTATACTTATCATCGCTTTTGGATTGGCTTTCTACATTTTGCTCTCCAGGGTAAGTACTTTTTATTTAAGTATATAAACTTTGGAAAAATCTCTTAAAAAACTATGTAGCGGAGATCAATAAAAATGCAAGCAAAATAAAAGAAAAGTTATGTCTAAATGTACTCTAGGTACTAGTTCATTGTTAAGTATATCTTCCTGAGAAACGAAATTATCTAGATTCGATTTGTACTATTAAGAGAAAACCATAAAGTATTACAAATGTTATTTCTTCAGCAAGAAGCACATTTTCTTAACACTGTGTATAGACAGCGAGCTATATTTTACTAATACAAAATACCCTTATTATGTACAGTACTGGTATTATAGTATAACAGAAATAACTAAAACCGCGAGCGCAAGTTCGAAGAATAGCCAAGACTGTTGCCTACTCTAAGTCAATTAGAATTTTAGAGTTTTGCTTTGCTTTCACGATATGTTAACAGAAGAAAATTATACATCATAATTATTATAACCAGTTTATAATATATATTATGACACTGCTAAAAATAAACTGCAGGCTCAAACTGCACACAGCTAGAAAAATACATCAGACAAAACAGCTCAGTATAAATAATACAGAAAAATTCCAAATGAAACTGATAAACAAAAAAAAAACTACAAATATTAAAAGACATAAATAAAACGTGGAATGAAATAAATAGCGGGATATATTGTAACGAAAATATTTTGCCTACCATAGGGTAAGATTATGGGGTATAAATAGGGGACAGAAACTATGGGGCGAAGATAGGGCAAGCAAATCAATCGTTACTGATGCGAACGACACTCAGTTGGTTGTTGGAGAGCTGGGGTCGTGGATAAGTGAAATAAATGGGTCGGATTGGGGCAGCTACAAAAAAACATGAAAGGGTACTTACATAAATCTCCTGGACAAAATGAAATAAGATATGGCAGACAAGGTTACCTCTAGCTATTTAAATTTGGACGCCGCTTCGAAGAAAACTTCCTGCTGGAAAAAGAAAGAAAATTTCTTCTTCCCTAAAGTCAAAAATACATACAAGGGTTAGGAGATTTTCTAAACTAAAATAAACAAAGGATCAGAGAAACAAATCAAACGTTTATTTTTGTCTCATACAAACAGTTATCAAACATAAAAATGGCACAAAAAATATACTATATAAATAGTTGCCAAATACAGAATAAAAAACTTACATGTGTCCGTTTACAAACTTCGTTTACAAAGGGGTTGGAGATACTACAAAACTTACAAATGTTATCGCACAGAGATTAATCTTTTTTTTAAACAAACAAAACAAATGAATATCGAAAAGAACAAAGCTAGCTGTCATATGTTAACATTATATTAAAAAAAACAATTAAAATGACAGCTGTTAAACCATAAAATTTACAATTTATTGTTTATTACAAATCCTTTAAATTTTAATGAAAGCAATT
The DNA here is from genome assembly GCF_040954645.1 of Diabrotica undecimpunctata. Classification (NCBI taxonomy): domain Eukaryota; kingdom Metazoa; phylum Arthropoda; class Insecta; order Coleoptera; family Chrysomelidae; genus Diabrotica; species Diabrotica undecimpunctata. The sequence goes on along the minus strand of NC_092811.1, from coordinate 112,053,082 downwards.
ATTAATAATTATCAAAAAAATTGTCTGTCTTTACTTTAAAAATTAAAATGTTAATTATTACCTGGATTCACTGTTTAGCACTTAACTTTCAAAAAAAACTTGTTAACATCTATGAGACTGGAGCTGCAAAGGACATAACTCTCAACTTGAATAAAAATAAACCATTTCCATACGTAGGCAGGAACGATTGGAATAGAAACTTGATGGAGGAAATCAAGCTGTCGACGGGGACATTCTATATAAACATTTTCCAAATTTCATCAGTGCCGGTGTACTGCACAAATCTGATGGGTGGTTACTCTGATCTATTGCCACATTGCATAGAGTATCATCACCTTAACCGGTCTTAAGATATTACCAAAAAAAATTGAATCGACTCGCGATTCAAAATCTCTTCTGTCTGCTTTGCTTAGGGCTTAAATGTCGACTCTTCGATGCCTTACGTTTTACAAATTTCAACGCAAAATAAATTTCCCTTTGCGTCTCACAGCTAGTTTTTGCCTACAAACTTAAAACAAACAATCTACCCTTTTTTGACCTCGTTCTTAGCAACGAACCGACAAAAAACTTCTTGAGTATTTACTTTTAAATTGGTTAAACTGGAAATTTTTTACCTCACAATACATACAGAGAATAGGGGAATATTAATGTAAACAAAGACAAAAAAAAATATTAATACGTCTTAGAAAAACCGTATACCTGACTTTCAATATTATTTTAGGGGACTCGAAACAACTTTTAAATATTCCAGTTTATTGCGTTTTAAAATTCATTTGCAAACAGAAAAACGAAAATATTCCACCAAAATTAAAACGCTACAATATTCAGCGAAAAAAAAAAAGAGCGCACACCACGTAAAACCCAAAAGAACAAACATTTGATGTCAGAAGAAACCTAATAATTACTGGAAAAAAGAAGAGTTGTGGTACAACATACTAAAAAAAACAGAAAGAAATACTAAAGAAGTAGGGGAACTGAGCAGGAAAATAAAATTTATGTGCACCAGAGATAAAAAAAACATATAAATAACGTGTGTCAGGAACTGGAGCAACATGCAGACCGCCATTAAAGTCGAAAAATTTAAAAAAGTTAAATATTTGGCCCGAGAGCTCAAGTCCCAACTTTAAGCCATCCAAGATAATAATGGAGAAGTAAAAACAGAATTATACAAAGATACATCCAAAGATGCATCAGTCTCAGAACACAAAAAAATGTAATCAGAGAGGCAGAACCAATAATCCAACGAGCAGAAGTAGAAACAGCTCTCAACCAACTAAAAATCAAACAATACTAAGGGATCGATGCCATACCAGCGCAAACTCGCAAAGCAATGGGCGAGATTGGCGTAAATGTAATACTGGATATGTGCATAATGATATGGATCACAGATAAATGGCTTGATGAGTGATGCGAATCAACCTGTATCCCTATCCATAAAAAATCATGCAAGCACAATCCTGCCACATACGCAGCAAAAACATGAACTCTCAAAACAATCGATACAAGTAAGATCGAAGCCTTTGACATGTGAGTCTATAGAAAAATTCTACGCATGTCCTGGACAGAACATAGAACCAACCTGTCAATTCTGGAAGAGCTTCATATAAAAGGCAGGTTATTAAAAAAGTAAACCGAGCGTACCTAAATTACTACGGCCACATAGCTAGAAGAATAGACTCCATGGAACAACTGGAAGTAGAAGAAAAGTAGAAGGCCGAAGACTAAGAGAAAGAAAGTAGAAATTTCTAATACGATAGGCAGAACAAATGAAGTTTCTGGTGGAAAAATCCCTACATGAAGTCGTCCATATGGCACAGAATCACAGCCAATGGGAACAGCAAGCTTACGATATTTAGAGTGTCACCACGTCCTGAAAAGGGCTCAAGGAATGAGGATGAGAAGGAGGAAGATATTATGAAAACATCAATGTTGCTAAAGCTAAAATGTTCGTTGTAATTATTAAAAATGTGTTCTTAGGATTTTGTCTTCACAAACAATTACAACTAATCTACGAGTATCGCATAATAGCCAATTCGGTAGTATATTTTATGAACGGCATTAAACTGGTCATCCCCTTTGATTGACAGCGAAAATGGCCTTAATAACTTCTGCCATTTATGTATACACAGTCTCTAAACAACACATATGCAGAGCCTTAGGACACGAGTATCGGAAAATGGCCAATTTTATAGTATATTTCAAGGACGGCCTTAGACTGGTCATCCCCTTCGATTGGCAGCGAAAATGGCCTTGATAACTTCTGCCATTTATGTATACACAGTCTCTAAACAACACATATGCAGAGCCTTAGGACACGAGTATCGCAAAATGGCTAATTTCGTAGTATATTTCAAGAACGGCCTTAAACTGGTCATCCCCTTCGATTGGCAGCTAAAATGGCCTTGATAACTTCTGCTATTTGTGTATACACAGTCTCTAAACATCAACTATGCTGTTAACAGAGCCTTAGAACACATAAATTAATATATTCAACCAAGTAAAGAAATCCGATCTTACTGTATGGTGTGGAGGCCTGGACGCTGACGGAGACGCTCACGAGAAAACTAGAAGCATTCGAAATGTGGGTGTACCGACGCATTCTTCGTATATCCTGGACCGAACATGTCACCAACACAGAGGTAATCCAAAGAATCGGAAAGGAGAAAGAAATCGTGAACACAATTAAACAAAGAAAGCTTGAATATCTAGGCCACATATTGAGACACGATAAGTACCGTCTACTGCAATTGATTGTCCAGGGAAAAATAGACAGTAAGCGAGGGCCAGGCAGGAGAAGACACTCGTGGCTCCAAAATCTGAGGAAGTGGTTCGGGCTCACATCGGTCGAACTATTCAGAAGCGCCGCAAATAAGATCAGAATTGCCATGTTAATAGCCAACGTTCGCAACGGACAGGGCACTTGAAGAAGAAGAAGAAGTAAAGAAAGACGACCGATTTTTTTAAGAATGTAGTAAAAAACCATGGAAGGAATTATAGGAATACTGGTATATCCGAAGCACATAATCACCGTTAGATGCGTTTTTCTCGGAAATTGCTTGCCCTAGAGACTTCAGTAAGGTACACGCTACTTAACTATAAAAGACAGGGAAAAGATGTTTTTAGTCAAAAATAATATATGGTGGAACAAAAAAATTGACAATTTTATAAAGGGTAAACTCATCGCTGGTTGTGTCCTCTAGAAAATACATCAAAATTAATAATAAAGAATAATGCATTCCAAAAAATCTTCGCATGCAAAAGATTTATAGAATTGTCTGTAAAGTAAGCAAAATATATTTAAGAAAATGTGATGTATTTTTTTGGCCTATTCCAAATCGGCCTATCTTAACCCAAATAATCAATATTTCTGATCTATTGTCTAAATAAAAGTATTTCAGCTATCGTTTTGTTTGTAGCTAAGCTGGTATCTTGCAGTTTACTCGAATCGCCATTCATGAGAAGTCTTTTGATTTTATGTTTGGTAGAGCTAGCGCTAGACGCTACAAGCGTAGTCAAAATATTGATAATAAAAGAGAATTACAAACCGTGTTACATAAAATTTTATTTTAGGGTGAACACCTTTCATTTAAAACGATTCCAATGTCTTTAATCCGTACATTCTCCATGATGCTGGGAGAGATTGACTTCTTAGGTACCTACGTTAAACCATACTATTTGACCAATGATGGACAAGACAGGTCGTTTCTACCGTTTCCTATTCCAGCATTTATGATATTGGGTTTGTTTATGGTCCTCATGCCGATCCTGTTGATGAATCTGCTCATCGGTTTAGCTGTTGGAGATATTGAGTCTGTAAGAAGAAATGCTCAACTCAAAAGATTAGCTATGCAGGTAAATATATGTATTTTGTTTTTGTTTTTTTATTAATTAGATACTTAATCTAGATTACCGTTAACTAATAAAGTTAATTTTGCTGGCTATAAAATGTGAGAAGCTTACAATGATCAGATGTAAGCAGACAAACATAAAATCAGCCAAAGACAAAAAATAGTCGAAGCTCTTTTAAAAAGAAAAAAAAAACGCCCCAAAATAAAGAAACGGTGAAAGAAATATGAGGAACTTTAAAAATATAACGAAACGATTGGGATGACAAAAAGAACACAAGAAAGAAAATGGATAACCGGAGATACGTTAGAATTAATAGAAAAATGCTCCTAAACGGTGCTCCTAAAATGCTCCTACATGTGAAGAGATGTCAAATTCCTAAATATACTTAAACGTAAACAATTACAAACATACCTACTAGTCGTACCTAGGTACAACTCACCTTCTACTCTCTCTACTGATATTTTACAATCCTTCTGCCAAATGAGTATGCCATTATAAATATTATCACGCGGTTTTTGATGCATTTCGCCCGTTTTATATAAACTGGATGTTTCATAATTTGTGAATAATTTTTAGGTTGTATTACACACAGAATTAGAACGAAAGCTGCCGAAATTTGTATTAGAAAAAGTTGACAAGATGGAAATTGTTGAATATCCCAACGATGCTAAATCAAAGGGACGTTTCCTGGATGTGATTTTAAGGAAATGGTTTGGAAATCCTTTTTCTGATGACGGTTAGTATAAAATAATAAATACCTTTATTATACCTAGTAATAGGTATTGTTTACTGACCGGTTTGGCATACTTTAATATGCTATGCATCCTCATGCTACCACCACCAAAAAGACTGGTTGTAGGCGAGTTGATATATATATATATATATATATATATATATATATATATATATATATATATATATATATATATATATATGAAACGTAAATAACAATTTATTGTGGTGGTGTATCGGGTATGTGGTCTTTTATTTGAAAAAAACTCCTTTTTCTTTTATTTCTCTATATTTCGCTGATTTTTTGTCAGCTTCACCAGGAGACAACTAAAATATGGTTAAAATTTGTATAAATATAAGGTTTTTTTTATTATTATGACACAATCTTTAGTAATACTACTACTACTTGTCGGTTTATAACGTTCTCCGCCGTTTTCCGACTTCCAATCGCCACTTAGACCGGTTGTTCCATAGATCTTCTTCTATGGCCCTCTCTCTCAGTTCTTTATTTATTCCTTCGCTCCAACTTTTTCTCGGTCTACCTCGTTTTCTCTTTTCTTCTGGTTGCCACTTTAGTATTTCTTTTGGCATTCGTTGTTCGTCCATTCTTTGTAAGTGTCCGAACCAGATAAGTTGTTTTGTTGTTAGGTCATCTGTGATTGTTCGTTTGATTCCCATTATTTCTCTAATGCGTTCGTTGGTAATCCTTTCTCTTCTAGATCTTCCTGCGGCTCTTCTCCAAAAATCCATTTCCGTCGCTTTCAGCGTTGACAGTGTTCTTTCTTTCAGTGGCCATACCTCACAGCTGTATAAAGTGATACTTTTTACTATAGTCTCATATATCCTCTTTTTATTTTCTTTGCTGATGGATTGGTCCCATAAAATGGTGTTTAACATTGTGATGGCTTTTCTCCCTGACGTATTGCTCTCTCTTATGGCTTTGTCTAATGTTCCATCTTGTGAAATAGTGATACCTAGGTATTTGTAGTCACAGCAGTGCTTTATCGTAGTGTTATCGTCTAATATGAGATCTTTTTGTTCTGCTCCAATGCACAGGTATTCGGTTTTCTTTTTATTTACTTCTAGACCCCATATATCATACTCTTCAATTAATTTTCGTGCCATATAGTTTAAATCGTCATCTTTAGTAATCAAAACACAATTAAAGTTCTATAAGCTAATTTGCTGGCTACGGAGCAACGGGCTCCTGTTGGCATGGTGAGGTCTTCTCCAGTGACAAGACCACTTTAACCGGTTTTCAGGTCAGCTGGCCAGTTCCTCTTGAGTCTCCTATTGGCTTGGTGTTCTAGCAGAGGTTGGAGTAAGGGGTTACTATGCGATTCCAGTGCTTCATGGTGCCTCGTGCTGTATTTAGTGATTACATCCTGTACGAATGGGATTCTTAGGTCTTCATGAAGTGTTAGGTTTGACACATACCAAGGTGGATCAGCTATCGTTCGGAGTATTTTAGATTGGCATCTTTGAATTATGGCTGTGTTTGACTTGCTCGCACATCCCCAGAGTTGGATTCCATACGTCCAGATAGGTTTTATGATGGTTTTGTATACAAGGATTTTGTTTTCAAGGCTCAGTTTCGATTTCCTGCCTACTAACCAGTTTAGATCTTTCATTCTTAGGTCAATTTGTTTCCGCTTCTTAAGAATATGTTCTTTCCAGGTGAGTTTTGAGTCAAGATGTATTCCTAGATATTTAGTGCTAGAGGTTTGGGGAAGTTGGATATTGTTAAGTGAAACTGGGGGACACTGGTCTCTTCTCAAGGTAAAAGTCACTTGGACTGATTTTGTTTCATTCATTTTAATTCTCCACTTGTAAGACCATGTCTCGATTTTATTCAGTTATACCTGTAGAATGTTAGATGCTATAATTGGATTTTCGTCGGCTGCAAGAATGACAGCATCATCTGCAAACGTATCAGTGATGGTTTCATTAGTGGAAGGTAGATCTGCTGTGTATAGCACATATAATATTGGTCCAAGAACGCTGCCCTGTGGAACACCAGATTTTATAGGAAAATTATTGGAATTACTTTCATTCACTCTTGTTCGGAATTCTCTCCCACTCAGATAGAATTTTAACAGTTTCAGGTACGTGATCGGTAAATATTTCTTAATTTTGAAAATCAGGCCTGTGTGCCAAACCTTATCAAAGGCTTGACTAACATCTAGAAAAGCAGCTGTGCAGTTGTGTTTGCTTTCCATTGCAGAATTTATGGTGTGTACTATTCTATGAACCTGCTGTATTGTCGAGTGTTTTTTTTTTTCGAAAGCCAAATTGGTGGTTGGGTATCCATTCCTCCGTATTGTGGTCTGAGTTAATTTTTTGTAACAGTAACCTTTCAAGTAATTTGGATACGACTGGTGGTAGGCTTATTGGCCTATATGATGAAACCTCGTTTGGATTTTTTCCTGCTTTTGGGATTAGTATTATTTCAGCGGTTTTAAAGAGCTTTGGCCAGTAGTTTAATCGTAGAATAGCATTGAAGATAAGAGTAATTAGTATGATTCCTTTATCTGGTAGTTCCTTCATCATCTTGGGTGTTATAGTGTCCAGCCCAGGAGCTTTTCTTACATTTAAATATTGGATTTCTTGTTGAACTTCATTTTTGATTAGTGGTCTGATTACTGGTATGTTCTCCGGAATGTTATTTATGTCCCTTTCAATTTCAGTATCTGGAGCGTCGTTGTTGGGAGTAAATACTTGAGTTAGGTGCTCGGTAAAAAGCGTTGTTTTTTCTTCATCACTTCTGGCCCACTGTAGTGTTGGTCCCTGTTTGTTTCTTAAATATAAAGTGAGAATAAATAATGAATTACTTTCAGATTTAGAGTTTAAAATATTTAAAGATATTCTTGTACATAATACGTTCAAAACAGTACTAACAATATTGGTTAAAAGTACCTAGATCACTAGTAATTAAATATAAAAAGCAAACAAAAACAACCAAGAAACAATTAAAATACAATAAAATTACACATTAAAAATATACAGGGTGATTTAAAATATAATTGTAAACAGAAAAATTATTTTAACATACTAAGAATATTACAGTAGATATTGCACATCTGTCCCGTGTCTGCCTTGTAATTTACTGCATATTTTTCTCTATTAATATGACACATTTCTAAAAACAATCTTTTTTGTAATTATTCTCTTGTTGTAGATCCCTGACATTTGAGTAGTCACATTGATGCCCAGTTTTTAAGTAATAGTCAACTGCCGCACATGTATTCTTCTTTTTTGTGCAGTCACTTTTGTGCTGTGTGACCCTTTGTTTTAGCCATTGAGAAGTTTGGCCAACTTAACAGCTCTGGCAATCCAAACAAGGCAGTTTGTAGAGAACATTAGTTTTATTTACAGTTGGTGTCTTGTCTTTTACTTCAGAAAACAGTTGTCGGTTTTCTAATAAATTATATTGGACAATTTTAATGTTGGTAAATTGTTTAAATAAACTAGTCACAGAAGGTGTTTGACGAAGCTGACAAAAAATCAGCGAAATATAGAGAAATAAAAGAAAAAAGAGTTTTTTCAAATAACAGACCGCATACCCGATACACCCCTACAATAAATTGTTATTTACGTTTCATATATATATATATATATATATATATATATATATATATATATATATATATATATATATATATATATATATATATATATATAAATATATATATATATATATATATATATATATATATATATATATATATATATATCTATATATATATATATATAGATATATATATATATATATATCTATATATATATATATATATATATATATATATATATATATATATATATATATTGTTATGAGTGTTTATTTTGACTTTAATCTTAGTTTATTGAGCCAATAAAAAAGAATTATAACTTATTTGTTATCAAAAGTAAAATAATCCTTATATCACCTGTGTTCGATGGATTCAAAAGATTTTCTAGTTGTCTTTTATTGTGATAGAGAAGAAAGGATAAGAATACAAATATATTATATTACAAAGATTTACGTTTCTTAATTTTATATGAACGAATAAAACAATTATTAAATTCTGTCGTTATCTTATCAATCAGCATAAAAGAAAATAAATCAAATTTTTATAATAATAAGATTATAAAGCTACATACATTTATATTTCGTGAAAACCAATTTTACTTAAAACTTTCTTTACTTGAAACAAGAAACAACAAAACTTTAAACTTTTGATTAGCCTAACAAAACCTCAGTTCTTAAATTTGAATGCTAATGTCCATGATGTCAAAACGATCCTTCACAGATATAAAATTCAATTGTACAAACACTTACAGCTTATTTTCTTCTTGAGTTGTATGTTGGAACATACCCAGAAAAGTCCAGTCTCCTCAACGATATGATCTCTCCTCAACGATGTGATCTCTCCTCTTTTGGCACCTCGGCTCCTTCTTAACGTCTCTGCAAACCTCCTGCAGACTACACAACAAACACCTGATTCACTTCTCCAAACTCAGCTACTTATTTATGACACCAGGACCTCCTTTTGTCAACTTGATGCCGTAAGAATACTTTCACATATACTTTATAAAATGCCCGCGGTAGATACAAGGACCTCTTTTAATCTACTTGTTATCTCCTTCTGCAAACTATTCACTTCTTTTCGTTACGCCGGTATCCAAACTCACGAACCACACCCTATCTTGAGACAAACGACTGTTTCCTTTCGATGACCAAAATATCACTGCCTCCGGTCTCATGATCGGCTCACAAATTCCCATTTAAAAACGACCGTCCAATCAAAAGCTCAAATTGTGTTTACCATGATTTTGGAAAAGCCTAATTTCGGTTTCAGAGAAAAACTAAATAGCTTACTTTAAAATTGGTTTTGTCAATACATCATTTATACATATTTCAAAAGATTAGAATATGGTCATTTAATACTCGACTATACAAACAATGAAAAGATTAACTTACAGGTAAAATGTCTTCTAATTCTAAACAAAGGTTTTTTGATAATTTTGTTTGAAACGGAAAAAAGGTCGTTTGCCAAACAAATTTCTATTCTTATCTACACTAAATCTTATCTTAAATTACTATATACATTTTTGTTTATAATGATATCTTAAAATTTTATTCCGATGGATATTTTTATTTATTTTTCTTTGGTTGGGAGAGAAAAAGTATGACAATATATATATATATATATATATATATATATATATATATATATATATATATATATATATATATATATATATATATTTATATATATATATATATATATATATATATATTTTTAGTGGATTTTCTTGGGCTTAGGTTCATAAAAAAATTTGATTTGATACTAAGGCATTTTTTATATTTTTTTGACGTTTCGGCAGGAATATATATATATATATATATATATATATATATATATATATATATATATATATCTATATATATATATATATATATATATATATATATATATATATTTATGTATATATATCTATATATCTATATATATATATATATATATATATATATATATATATATATATATATATATATATATATTCCTATATTTTTAGGCAATATCAAGTATTTAGTTTAATAAACTTTTTATTCCTTAATTTTTAATTTTTAGCTGGAGTAGATATAGCTATGGATAATACCGAAGATTATATAGTAGCAGAATTGGAAAAGACAAAACGTAAACTGAAAGATATCACCAAAGCTTTGGAAACACAACAACAGTTTTTGCGCCTCATCGTTCAGAAAATGGAAATAAAGACTGAAGCGGACGATGTAGACGAAGGTGTATCGTCTAGTAACATGGGCTCAAGTAACGCCAGTGCGAGCAAGTGGACCTCTCCTAAAATTCGAAAAAAATTAAGATCTGTCTTAAGTTTTAATAATAAGGGTACTTCTTAAAGATTATGGCGAAGTAAAACGGCATTTTGTATGAAATAAAGAATATTAGGATTTAGTATTGAGTATCATAAGTTATTTCACAATGTTAACTATTGACTTATTTTCTATTATTTGTATTAACTACTATATTTTATATTCTACTTGTAAAAGAAAAAGTTATCTGCCTTCAAGTGAAGTTGATGTCCACTATTAACGATTTAAGAGCCTAAAATTGGAGGTTTTCATTTTAGTTTTTTGTTTTAGTTTAATAATTTGCATTTTAATCTCTTGTTCTTACTCATTTGATAACGTCGTGGACTCCTAATCATCTTAAGTATCTTCGTTATTTATAAATAATAAGAAAGATTGGAAAGATACGATTTCAAACATCAGATTTATGGTCTGTTTTGCTAATATGTCATAACGATCGATGTTTGCTCACTCGTTTTATTTTTTCATGTATAACGTATGGTCCTAAAGTTTTGGAAAAAATTTCAAAAGCATATAACTCTGACCACAATAATCTTATATTTTTATTAAATTATTCAACAATTTAACTTAACTATCCTTATTATAAATCAAAATTCAAATGACAGACAAGGGACCATTTTCGATTTGCCTAATAATTCTCCTTACACGTTGCATCATCCTTTGGACGACCTCGGCGTCAATTTTTCTAATTTTTGTATATATGCGGCGTCTTAACTGTTCCTGATTTTGTGCTTCCCATCCGTTATTATAGACTTTCCGACTTAATATTACCCAAAACTCTTCAATTGGACGAGCCTGAGATAGGTTGGGGGGATTGTCTGCTTTCGGTACAAAGGTAATATTGTTAGTTTCGCACCAGTCCCTTGTGATCCTCGCGTAATGACATGAAGCAAGATCTGGCCAAAAGACTATTTGATCATTTGCATGATGTGTGTTCACAAACTGAAGCAATTTAGAGAGACATCTTTGAATATAAATATTTGCGTTTAAGGCTTCGCCTCGAACAACACCAATGTAGAGCTGTGAGATAAAGCCAGCCTCAGAAATTGCACACCACACCAATATTTTGTCCTCAAATTTTTTCTTACTTTTGAATTTTATTTCATCAGGTACATTTTCGTAATCGTTCGTGTAAAACCCATCGTTACCATTCATCTCAGAGTTAGACAAAGTAAAATATTTTTCATCGTCCATCACGATCAACTTGTTGATGAAATCTACTCGCCTTAACGCGCGGCAACATCTCGGAATTCTCTCTAATTGATTCTCTGTGGATTTTGGAGCTTTCCTTCTTTTCCGGTAGATAATATTGTTACTCGATAGGGTCCTGTATACTGTAGTCTTTCCAACATGAAATATTCTGGCCAGTTTTCGCTGTGAGACCCCAATTTTGTTCTTAGCTGCTTCAATCAGTCTTGCCTCTCTTATATGGTTCAAAATCCGCGGTCAGCCACTGTTACGCACGTTAACACATGGTATCCCTTCTTCACATTCTCTGATTGTGCGATAAATTGTCGATTTGCTTATGTTTTGATCTCGATAAATATTAACAATATCTCGTTTCGACATTCGCCCAACCATATTATAAACACCTCGACGAATATCAATTTTATAAGACATTTTGTAGAGCACAAACCAAAATATTCTGATTTGTTTATTAAATGTCAATAACTGATGACATTTCAATTCCATGGCCTTCTTTGTTAAATGCATTTTGCTTCTCAATCAGACCAGGTGAAATTTTTCCCAAAACTTTAGGATCATACGTTATTTGTGTATATTTCTTTATGTTGGAGGTGGCCATTTAAAGACTTGTAAGTTGTTTTTGATTCGTATTAATATAAATCTGTCTACGTTGATTGCTTCTATATCACACTTGCTTATAAGGTTTTCGTTACTTTTTCTTCGAATTCTTGCGTTAAAATCTCCTAATAAAATATTTCTCTGATAATTGTTCATAAAACGTATCTTTCAGAGCAACAGGAACGTTATTGTTTACTTTATAATTCCGAGTATTTTAATTTTTATTTCAAACATACACACATTCATCTTAATTATTTTTACAGAGATTGCTTCCCACTAAGTTGTCTTTCTACACCTTTATATTTTATGTATTATAATAAATAGGTATCATCAACATCAGAAAAACGGTCGTATGGTCCAATGTTTTCTGAGCATTTCCCTTTCTCTTCGGTTGTTAATAGTACATCCATGTTCATTTCGTGGATAAAATCATTTATCTTTTTGGATATCCCCTCCTGTACACTCGATATACTTATCTTTATTATCCGTTTCCTTCGCACCGTTTGTCTTCGGTTCCTAGTCCTAGCCTAAGGCTGTGTATCGGTTGTTTTAACAATGGATATTTTTACTAGAACAGTTGGTTGGCATGCTTATCTTTTCCTCTTTTTCGTGGCTTAGGATCAGCTGTGGTAGTTTGAAAGCTACGTTCGCCAACAAACTAACTCAGGTGGATTTATATATGTGCTTCTCTGTCAAATAATCAGATGCGTAGACTAATAATATGATGATATGGAACTGGAAGGTGTGGACACCTTCATATACTTAAGATCGTTACTGACTAAACACAACAACGTCATAGAAAAAATTAAAAGAAGAATAGTGCTGGCCGAGTGGCTTCTTCGTTCGGTGCCTTGTTAGATCCTCCTAACGTTGGCAACTAGATTGGATAAGCTGAACGTTTTGTACTCTCCTTTAAGAATATACCCAAGCTACATACTTTATTAGTTTTTAATAACTCACGAACGGCATTTGCTCTATTTAAAATAGTTTTTTGAACTACATCGCTGACCAGGTTATTCTTACAGCGACCACATCTTAAACGCCTCTAGGCGATTGAGATGTGGTGATTTGGACTTTAAAGTGAACTTTAAAGTCGAGACCTCGATACCATGTAATAATATTGACCCAATGTAGAATTTGATCATTCTTGTTTATCTATCTGTAAGTAGAATTATGGTCGTCAGGTTGGCGACTAAATATCAAATTTTGACCTAGATGCCTTCATTCTTAGACCCATTTCTCTTTTTGTCTTTGCAAGATAAATTCTTTATCTTGCAAAGCCTGATTGAAAATTATATCCGAGTAGATATTAAATAAAAGCGGGGATAAACAGCGTCCATGTCTAACGCCTCATTAAATATAACATTCCTCGGTTGAATTCCCATCAACACATATGACTGCTTTCAGCTTCCAATACAATTTTTCTATAATATGTAGGTCTCTACCATCAAAGCTTTAGCTTCATAATATGTTCAAAATCGTTCCATGTTGTACCCTATCGAAAGCATTTTCTTAATCGATGAAAGCCACATAAATATCTTTACGTTGGTCACGACATTTTTGGAGAAGTAGATTTAAGCCAAAAAGTGCTTCACTGGTACCTCAAGCGTTCCTAAATCCAAACTGGGATTCGTCTAGGTCTCTTTCGCATGACTTCTTCCATGAATAATGCGAAGAAAGTTTTTTAATGTTTGGATCGTAACACTAATCAACTAAATGTGACTTGAGAAGAAAAATGGCCTTGGAATTATCCTGTAAAATAAAATATACCATGTATGGATCACTAATAATCATTCACTTTCATTCATAAAACATAGTCACTTTCGGAGAAGGATCAAGAACGGCTTAAACGCTTTGAACGAAAGATGATAAGAAAAGCATATAAAGAAGTATAAGAGCAAGTATTGTTGCGCAGATGTTTAAACTTTGCACAGATGTTGTATAGAAGTTATGCGAAATCTGACATCGTGAAATTCATTAACATCTATTATTGTTCTGAAGCTATTTTCTTGTGGCATTTTAAATTAATTAATATTTAAATGGGAATAAGCCACAATTAAAGGTTAAAATACATTTATTGACGTTTCAATTTCCACTTCGGAAATCGTTCTCAAAATACAAACATTAGTAAATTAAACAAATTTTGTTTTTGTTACTTAGTGAAAAATTCTTCTAATAATTTAATTTTATCTGACTCATCTATATTGACAATTCAGACATACATTATACATTTTAAAGTAGACGACTTTAAAATGATATTGCCAATATTGTTGAGTTGCGTTCCTGGGACGACTTTACTTATAAGATAGTTCATTCGATTACATGAAATCAACTTTAACGTGAGAATATCCATCAGAAAAAATCATAACATGTAATTCGTCTTTAAAAAGACAAATACATGCCATGATGACAGTAAAATTCTCCCGTTAGTGATTCCATAGTAAATTATGAGGGAAAAACCAGGAAAAAACCTCATAATACTATCCCGACATGGTAAGTATTTGATCTTGCATTTAGTTTACCTTCAATAAATACCAAATTCCGATTTTATATGTTTGTTATTTAAAAAATATAAATGATGTATTCTCTATATGTTACTGACTTACCAATACTGGTATTTTCCTTTTAATAACTTCCTCTTTCAATATGGGTAACCAGATCCTACTACATTCTGCCGAGGAATTCGCGACGCAATTGGTCTCATTTAGCATAATAGCTAAAGAGCTTTTTAAAGACGAATTACATGTTATGATTTTTTCTGATGGATATTCTCACGTTAAAGTTGATTTCATGTAATCGAATGAACTATCTTATAAGTAAAGTCGTACCAGGAACGCAACTCAACAATATTGGCAATATCATTTTAAAGTCGTCTACTTTAAAATGTATAATGTATGTCTGAATTGTCAATATAGATGAGTCAGATAAAATTAAATTATTAGAAGAATTTTTCACCAAGTAACAAAAAAACAAAATTTGTTTAATTTACTAATGGCTGTATTTTGAGAACGATTTCCGAAGTGGAAATTGAAACGTCAATAAATGTATTTTAACCTTTAATTGTGGCTTATTCCCATTTAAATATTAATTCATTAACATCTCCCATAGATATCATAAACAGAATAGGACCAGTGGTACGACGAGGAACCAGAGGAATAACTAAACTAAGATACCTGGACAACTAAGAGGACGTCACAAAATCAGAGTTAAAGGGTCGAGAACCTTTGTCTAAAACATAAAAGAATAAAGGATTTTCTAAAGAAAACTTTGGCTCGTAATGAGTTCCAACGCCATTGATGATGATTGAGCTTATGATAATTTTACTAATTCACTTTCATTTTTTTGTATTTATTGACTCAGTTTTAACAATCTACAAACCTTAATTGTTTTGTCCTCAGATTTATAGTCCAATTTTCGATTAATTTTAAGTATTGTTGTGAGTTTTTATCTAATATTGGGCGAAATAAAATTGTTATCTCCTAGATACTCAATTCTAAATAATCCTCAATTTCATACACGCATGCTGTAAAGTTGTTGTACCTGTCCGTTCTAGTCATAGAGTCTATAAAAAGTTAAGATAAATTAAAATAAATGTATTCTTAAGTGTGACAAGATATATTGCATGAATTTAATTAATGTGCAGGTGTTAAGATTCAAATTTTTAATTTTTGTATATTGACAAAAAAAAGCACTCGTGTCAATTTTCAAAAATAAATATGTTCCTCACAATTTGTTGTATATTATTTCTTAGTGTACGGGACTGTAAGGGATTGTAAATAATCAGATTTCAGCTCAACCGCCAACTTCATTTACTCGGATTTTAATTAGAGGGTGGAACGAACGATATTTTCGTTATGAGAGTCTTTATGTCGAAGGGAACCGAATGCAGTCATCTTTTTTATTGAGACAATTTAACCTTTTTTCAACCTCTATGACTTCTTGAATAATTCTTACTTAATAGAAGCGGATCGGGGCTGTGGTTCTGGTGTTTTCAAAATCAATTTTGTGACCTGTATAAAGATGGTGTTGACGTAGAGCTAAAATTGAATCAGAATTGCGAACAAAAATGGAATGTTTATAAATCCTGTTTTAAATTCCACGATTTATTTTGCTTACATAAGATCGGGGGAGAAAGGAAGATTATTCTTGCTTAATAGAAGTGGATGGGGGCTATGATGGTTCTGGAGGTTTTAAAATCAATTTTGTGACCTGTATGAAGAGGGAGTTCATCTAGAGCTGAAATTAAATCGGAATTGCGAACGGAAATGGGATGTTCATAAATCCTATTTTGGATTCTACGATTTGTTTGGCTTATATAAGATCGGGGGCAGTCTGCACAAGGAATTTCATAAACTTCGTATTGTTCATTTGGAATGTTATCTTTGATTGGTCGGACAAGAGATAATTTTTGTTGGGGGGTATATATTGTTTTTACTCTTCTTGATTTAAGGATTTTGTCGATTTTGTCAGTGATACCTTTGATGTAAGAAAGAAAAACTTTGGTCCGATGAGGGTCTGAGTTTTTGGGTTGAGATTGAGTAGAAGATTGATGCCTGTGGATGCTGCCAGGGTCTACTTGCATCATCGAAAAGGTGTATTAATCTGAAGAGAAGGATAATGATGACTGAATTAATTTGTTTTCAGTAAACAGAGTGATGAAAACCTTGGGATTGATTTTTTTATGATAACGTCGAAAAACGGTAGGAATGAATCAATTTCCATCTCCATCGTGAACTGGATACTATACCATTGGATGTATACCATTCGAATTTGAAAAGGGTTTGAAAAGACAAAAAGCATCCTTGTCGTGGGAGTAAATGACGAATTTATCGTCAACATCTCGTAGCCAACATGTGGGTTTGGGCATTGATGTGGCTAGTGCTCGGGTCTCGAAGTCTTCCATAAAAATATTGGCAATTACTGGAGACAGTGGAGATACCATTTATTTGTCTGTAGAATTGATTTCACAAGATGAAACAAGTGTTGGACATATAAGGTTTAATGAGAGATTAGGGGTCTTGCTGGATACTGTATTTAGTTTCCAGAATGTTTAGGGTTTCGTCTATAGGAATGTTTGTAGAGAGTAAAATAATGTCAAAACTTACTAGAATGTCTGACGGTGAGAGTTTAAGAAGTTTAAGAAGTTCAATAAAATGAAAAGAATTTTTGACAGAGTTACCGCATTTTCGGAAAGAGGTTGTGGTCTTTTGGCCAAGTACTTCGCCATGGGTTGTGTAGGGCAGTTGTATGCACTGGCAATGGGACGTAGAGTAATATCTGATTTATGAATTTTGGGTAGGCCATATATTTGAGGTGTTCTAGAAGACTTTTCGCGAGGAATTAGAGTTTGCTTTATGTCAACAGGAAAAGAAGTTTTCTCGATGATTGCTTTTGCTGGTTTGTTTACATAGGTTGTTAGATTATTAGGGAACCTGGAGTATTAATGAAATTTGAGAGTTTATTAATGTAGGAAATAGGGTTAAGGATGACAGTGGCATTTCCTTTATCGGCAGGAAGAATGACTAGACGTGGTTTGACTGAAGTTCTTTCAGGACTTTCCTCTCGGATTAGCTAATGTTTAGAGTAGTAGGCTTTGAATTTCTAAGAACGCTAGCGATGTCTTGTCTAGCAACTTAAGCATCTTCTGAAGGTAAATTGGCTTATTCAGTTTGACAGATGATTGTCTCAATTATCAACATGTTTGGAATGAGATGAAGAGACGTTTACCGAGTCATGTGCAGGCTCCCAGAAATTCGAGAGAGCTTCGCGACATATTGGTCCAAGAATGGAATAATCTTTCGCAGAATGTGATCCAAAATCTGATCCAAAGCATGCCTCGTCGTTTGCAAGCTGTTATCACTGCCAGAGGAGGGAATACTCGCTACTGAAGTTCTTAAAATTTCTTTTTTTCAAATTCTTCATTTCCATTATTTTTAATAAACTTTAAACGACAAAAACGTTGTTTTCTTTAAGCAATCCGTTAGTAAACTTTGTTACAACCGAAAATAATTAAAACAGAATAATAATTTCTAAAATAAATTCAAATTACGGGGTGACCCTAATTTTATGCTCGGTAGTGTATATATATATACATATACATAATTTTAATACCTTAAGAAAAGTATAATATAATTAAAAAGGAAGAATATAATAGTAACATATAAACTTTACTACTGTTTTGAACGATTTCCTCATTACTTTTCTTGGTGTACTAAATAAATAAGTAGTGCAACTGTCATTTTCCCTCTGAAATTTCTATCCTACCAACACCAAAGGTACCGACAAAGCTTTGGCTTCGTGTTGGGTGGTGTATTCTGTGGTTCTGACGTGATTATTCCTCTCTGAGCGTAATATCTAATATTTACAAGCTTAGGGTGTTATATAAAAATGTTTGTTTTCATGTTTCAAGATTAATAAAACATACAGTAAAATTCAGATCTTTGCAATCAAATGTAATAAAATTTAATATAAAACACATTTTGTGTTTTCTAACAAATAATATTGGAGTTTGGAATAAATAATCTATTCACAAAAATGACAGTTAAAATTTTGGTGAGAACGTTTTGACAGTTAAATATTTGGCGAGAGCGCTATTTCCGTTTTTAAAAAAATTGACTATCTCCCCGCAAACGTTAGTGTATATTAGTAACTGCATTGATTTTAACCGGATTGTATATATTATAAGGGCATTCTCTAAGTGTAAAAAGGTTAAAAAAGAAATATTATTTATAAACAAACACTATATTAACGCTGTATTTTAAATTATTTATATTTTTATTTTACTTTACAGAAAATTTACGCCATAAATTGAATAATCTGGTAGTGACATCTATGACTAAGCTAGTACAGCACTAAATTTTTAACTTTAGAAATTACTCTCTAGATGTCACGCCACGAATGTAGTGGATATAACTGGTTGCCTAATTATTAGTCAGATAAAATTCAGATCTTCAGATCGATAATCTTTGACAGATACTCACGATAGCATATGGGATATTTATTATACAATACTTAATATAAACTGAAAGGTAATTCTGGATTAGTTCAGTCTTATATACCTACAGATTGTACAAATAAAATATTGAATTTATTAAGAAAATATAACTAAAATGAAACTATACTTAATTTAAATAAAATGGTATTTGCTGTTATTTTTTACAGTTAATAAAATAATTTTAGGTTTTGGGAAGACCATAAAATGATTTTCTCTGCTTTTTATACATCTATAAAGATTCTTAGCAACAGTTTGGTCTAATTTGTAAAAAGTGTAGCATTAGCCAAAATTTACACTGTTAAAAGCGCGTAGTTAAATTGTTACTTTGTACTCGATTCGCTGATCTCAGTAAATTTAGTAATTCAACTTTTGCCATATTGGACATCGAATGTATCTGACTAAAAGCTACTATACAATATGTGCTCAAAGACAATATTAATTTTACATTAAAGTAAAGAATTATTCATACGGCGTTTTTATCAACAAAATAAAACTGCATCAATTAAATCAAAGCTATGTTGCAAGCATATGTTGATTTTTTTAATTTTAAGTCATGTCTAGATTATTATTTACAAATAGAAAGTTTTTAATCTTTTTCTTCTTCAGCTTTTTTCCATTATGAGTTGGCCATTTTCGTCCCTCACAGCACTCTATTCTCCCAGTTTAAAACTTCTCTGCGGTATCTATCTATCATAGCATTTCATCTGTACGTTTTCCATCTTATAGCAGGTCTCCTGTTCGTCTTCTTCCCGGTGAGTCCCGTTTCTTTTTGTAGGATTATTTCATTTTGTTTCATTTGTTTAGAGTGTTGCTCCAGATTACTCCATGAAGTGGTTCATGACTTGTTTTCCTCGTGCTATTTTCATCTTTCATACAACTACTCCCACTGTGTGAATTGGCCCTCTGGCTTGGTAAAATACATTTTGTGCTATCTAATGATAATATAATAAACTAAAATAATGTTGAAGTTTAGAATCTATTCACAAAAATGACAGTCAAAATTTTGGTGAGAGCGTTTTTGGCAGTTAAATATTTGGCGAGAGCGCTATTCCGTTTTAAAAAAAATCACTGGAATATTATAAGGGCGTTCTCTAAGTAAAAAGGTTCAAAATTAAATATTATTTATAAACAAAGACTACATTAACGCTGTATTTTAAATTATTTATATTTTAATTTCACTTTACAGAAAATGTATGTCATAAATTGAATAATCTGGTGGTGACATCTATTCCTCTTTGACTAAGGTAGTACAGCACTAAATTAATTTATTTTTAGCTTTAGAAATTACTCTCTAGATGTCACGCCACAAATGTAGTGGATATAACTGGTTGCCTAATTATTAGTATTTATACAACAAAATTTAGTAATCTTTGACAGATACTTGCGATAGTATAATATGAAATATTTATTATAAAATAATTCAATATAAATTAAAAGGTAATTCTGAATTAGTTCAGTCATATTTACCTACAGATTGCACAAATAAACTATTGAATTTATTGAAAAATATAGCTAAAATGAAACTATACTTTATTAAATAAAATGGTATTTGTTTGTTATTTTTTACAGTTCATAGTTTAATTTTGGGTTTTAGGAAGTCCATAAAATCATTTTCTCTGGTTTTTATACATCTATAAAGTTTTTTAGCAACAGTTTGGCCTAATTTCTAAAAAGTGTAGCATTCGCCAAAATTTACACTGTCAAAAACGCTCTCGCCAAAATTTTAACTGTCATTTTTGTAAAATTTACTTTGTATACTAGATTCGCTGATCCCAGTCTTAAGTGCCTAGTAAATTTAGTAATTTAATTTTTGCCATATTGAACTTCAAATGTAATTGGAGGAAAGTTACTATACAATATGTGCTCAAAGACAATAATAATCTAGACAATTCTAGATTATTATTTACAAATAGAATTTCATACAACTACCATCTCGGCTTATCATTAACCCTAAATACATACTGACATCAAGTCTTACAATTCTGTCTCTTCTTCTAAACTTAAAATCTGCAGCTCCGGATCCAGTACATAATTATTCGGTATTACACATATTTATCTTGAGTTCCCATAGCACTAGTAGAATATCTTTTTTCCTTTTCCTTATATAATTCATCTTTTAGTGTACTGAAAAACCTTCCTTTCCTTTATGGTCGCATTGTCATTCATTGCATATACTCCAACAATTATGGTTTGTTGTCCAAATATGTTCATCCTAATTTCCATTATTTGATCATTTATTTGCATTCTCCATTTATTTTTTAATAATATTGATACTTCGTTCACTGCTTTTATGTTTTCGAACCCCACTCTTTGTGTGTGTATATTGCTTGTAATTTTCTCTCCCCTTTTTCTTTGTTTTACTAAAGATTATTGTATATATACCTATCCTTTAGATTTCTGGGATATTTGATTTTGTTTCGTAAGATTGTTTGTTTTTAATCAAAATGAATACTTCTGTTTCAAGTACAACAGTAAATTTACTTCAACAATTAATAAGGTGTGGTATACTTGGTTCATTGATTAAAGTTCCAACTGTCTAGTAAATTTAGTACCTAATCATTTTCTCGCTATTTAGGTTAAATTTTGAACGACTGAAATAATTTTGGTTTTGAGAAGAACCATTATTTTGAAGACGTTTTTATGAAGGTCGCAGTTGTCATTGTCATGTCAGGTAGTAACGCTGCGTGCCAGTAGTCAGCAAAACTATATATATGGCCTATACCTACATTTTGTATAACGAGATTACATTCAAGAATATAATCTTAAACCTGTTCACTTCTAAGTTGATATTCTCCATACACCGGATAGTGCTCATTTTCATCACATTCTATGAGTAGTATCAGTACAATATATTGATCATCTATATGCTTTGCGAGTAACAGAAATATATAATTCTAAATCAAGTTAGAAAGAAAATAAAAGTCATATCTTATTTTTAAAATATAGGTTTTATTAAAAATCTTTATAAATGTACTAATATGGAAATGTCTGATAAAATTACAAGGCACTTTTTGTAGAAAATGGCACAGTTTTAGTGCTAATAACAAAAAAATAAGTAATAACATTTTTGAAAACCCTTCTTACTATTCCTATACAAAAATTACGTACAAATGAGATTTTCGCTGAGATTTGGTTCTATTATTCGACAAAAATAAAATCTAACATGATGTAACTTGTGCTAAACATTTTCTTAAAAAACGTCAGTTTCAGCTCATTTCCCAGAATAATCAACAATATATTCGGTGTTTATTATAAAAAGGTTTAAATTGGAAAAATTAAGGTAAATACTTTAAAATGAACAAACAAATATACTAAAAAGATCTGCCAAAAAATATGTTTATTTAAGATGCTATTGTTAAAAGCTCAAATGTTTTTGCCTACTCAATCGCTGAACGGGACGCCAAATACTGACATCAAACATGGATTTTCTCAGAAGATTAGTAAAAAACTCCAAACAAACGAATTAGAAATAAACACATAAAAAAAATGCTCGGAAAAGAAAGAACTTATGCAGAAATTTCATTAGTTTATTCAATCTAGATTTACAGGTATACTGTGTCGAGAAAATGAGCTCCAACTGTACGTCTTTATATATTTTTCAATAACCTTACTTATTCTATACACTCGGTAAGCTAAATTAAGTTTTATCACAGATAGGCTGGGCAAGAATATTTAGGATTGGCATCACTTTTCCCCGAATAACTCACCCTCGAATTACTACAATTATATACAATAGGATTACAGGAAATATTAGGTTCGAGACTGACATTAAAATTAATATTTAAAACATGTAAAATATACAACTTTTTAAAAAAAGTTATAGAATTGTGCAATGCAAGAGAGGTGTGAACATATATATTATTACAGCGCGGACAGTGCTGCATATGAGTAAAAGTTATTTATAACAATATTCGTGACTAACTTGGAAGAAACTCAGTACAGGATACGATAGTTACCTATGTCAAAAAATATGATATACTGGCTAAAATATGAGTCTAATTTAGTCGTCTTGGAAGCAGCAGCTTTTCTAGTTTACTGTGAACTGGCGAATTGCTGTTAATTTTAGTGAAAATTTGGTCTTTTTCATAAATCTAGAAAGATATTTTCATAAATCTAGACTTCAGAAGTCTAAATTGTAGCAGCAGATGGTGATTGCTTTTTAGCTTTTGTCGTGTTGGCTAGTTTTATCTGTCTTTGACTTTTGTGTCACTTTTCTTACAGATTTTACCTTATCGTCGGTGACTAAATGTTTAGCAGCAGCAGAAGTTTTTTTTGTTAGTTGCTCTTCTAGCTCTCCAAAAGATGACACTTATACACATTAAACTTTGCAGACGATCAGGTGATCATGACACAAGATGAGGAAAACTTAAGGTTTGTTGACAGAAAATTGGAAGAAGTTTGACAGAAGAAGTAAACCTTGAAAAACTTATAAGGAGATGAAGATCCACAAATAAAAAGCACAAAATAATTTAAATACGATTCATAGTTTCATACAATAGAACAATAGAAGAAATAAAAACATACTGGGCTATCAAGCAGTTAAATGCGGTAATGTGGGACAGCCAAATCACAAAGAATACGAAAACAAAAATTGTCCACTCATTAGACTGTAGAAACGAGGGAATTAAAAGGAAAATGGGGGGAACTAAGAATGTGCCGGATTATATAGAAGAAAAAAGACTAAATTAGTAAGGGCACTTCAGAAGAACAGATAGGAATAGGTGGATATCGAAAATAAACGACTGGAGTCCCATGGGGAGGAGTAGAAAAGGCAGAGAGGTCTTGGAGGAATTAACTAGACGAGGTAATTGAAAGAGAGACTTACAAAACCGAGAATGGCAGATCAGAGATACATGGGACAAGTGTTGAGAATACAGGAAGACAGCCACAGGTGTACGAATCCTGGATATATCCATATATATGATATATGTTTACCTCCTTTTCGGTTTAGATGGTAAAAATGTTTGTGGTGTTGTATATGTCAACGTAACTGAAGCGAGTGATGGATTGTTTTCCTACACCTGTCATCTCGTTGCGAGTACAACAAAAATAGTTACTGTGCGGTAAGTATGTGACGATTTGCTCATTAATATGCAAAAACATCTATTGAAATAGAATATGTTTTCTTCTTATCTTTGAACTACATAAAGGATATACAAATAAGCACTGTCCTTGTGATAATAATACGTGGAAAGCAAAGTACAGTATAATCCAATATAGTGAGGTTTCGTCGCGCTGGTTTTAAAGGGATATTTCTCAGAGCATTGATTAACAGCAGATAGCACTAACACTTCGTAGACTAGTCACTGAATGAATGCCAATCTTCCATTCGATTCGCCGGAGCGAAGATTTAGGTGACAATAATTTCTAATATATGTACATATACAAGTAGGTATATAGAACATAATCTAAAGAATTCTTTATTCTTATAATAGAGCTAAATGTTGTAGTTTAAGATCCCACTCCAGGATCACTACGTTTTTATTAAACGTAAACTCACATTTTTACATACATTTAAAATTAGGAGAATATGTTGATAATAAGGTTGCCGAGAAAAAATGGTCGCAAATTAAGGTTGCCAGCTGTTAAGAAAAACATTATCTGTAACTGAATATAAAAAACATGCATATACGCCATGAGCAGCGTCTTTTATTTAAAAAATACATGAACTAAATAAAATTTTTGTTAAAAATTAATCATTAATTGAAATAACAATATTGGCGGCCAATTTTTGACTGGCAAATTGTATTTGATTTTAAATGTATGTAAAAATATTAATTTTTACATAGTTTGATTAATTACGTTATGAACGTAGTGATCCTGCAGTGAAATCTTGTACTATTATAAAAGAAAACAAAAATTATATTAATATCAACCAACCTTACAACCTCCCTTACATTGTCTGAACATAATATCAAAATAATTATAAAATCACAATCACGTAGAATTTAAAATCATAAAATATATAACATTTCATAAAATTCCGCTCATTTATAACAATATTTCCTGTTTCCGAAAAAGGATAAAGTTCATGCAAAATTATGTACATAAATTACGCCATTTCCATGGCACTCAGTTATTGTCAAAGTTTTGACATTACAGTTAAATGATTCCTAAATCTAATTAAGTATCATAAAAACGATCGTTTACCACAGCCTTGCCTCCATAATGAAAGTACAAAAGGCCTTAAGGATCTAAAAAGAGTCAATAAAACTAAACATATTAATTGAGGTACTGTTCCGTTCAAATAAAATCGATCGATCTTATCTTGCAGATATTCAAGAGTTTATTTCGCTCTCTCTGTTGGTACACGTCTCGCACTCAGAGTATTGAAAATGATTGAAAGACTGTCTCTGTTAGTATATGCTCGAAGTTAGGTGATCAACTAATCAAAGTTATGGCATATTGTGCAAATTTGTTTTGTCAATTTGATTAATTCACATTTCGAGTCCCGGTTGAAGATAAACAAGAAAATCATAAAATCATGGTAATATAAAATATCAAACTTTGAAGAGTGCTGGGATTATAAACAACGTAGTATGCCATTGTGAAGATTCCCTGTTTTATTTCACTAAAAGCAGGAACAAGATGTACCAGAATAATTTCTGATAGATAAAAGTAAAAATTTTAACAGCATTTCTCCTTAGAATATTGAATTGGTACATACGTAACAATGACATAAAAGGATTCTGCAGATCATCGGTTTATACATTCTTTAAACACCTCACTAGTTTGTTTTCCTTCTGCGGATAAAAAATTATATTTCTCATTAGATTTAAACTGAACAGTACTCCAATAGCTTCAGTTTTACTGAATTTGTATTAACAGTTTTGTACATTAAGTTTTGTGCGATGTACAGCAGGTAATCCCGAAAATCAAACAATAGATCCATCCTTATTTCTCTGAAGAGGTTGCAACTCTCTTTGCAGCCTATCGAAATCGTTGTAATATTCATGATCAGATTCCTCTTCTGATTTCTGAGGTAAGTACGCTGGAGGGGGCATGAACCCAGAGGCTTTGTCAAAATTGCCCGAGGAAACGAATTCTGACACTGTAGGAAGACCGACGGTTTGACTGGGAGGATCGTTGTTCATCAAATATTCAGGATTATCGACATTGTTCTTGTAGAGATCTTGGTAATTAGTGAAGGGGGTTTGGGTAGGATGGTCGGCATTTTTGGTATCGATTACGTCGACATAAGTAGTGTTTCCTTGAGTCTGTTGCGGCGAAGGCATCAAGTAATCGTCTTCGTCCACTGGAAGGTCCAATTTCAAGGTTCCTACTTTAGCTTGTGATCTCGCCACTGAATCGTATTCGTCAGAACCGATATCATCCCTTAGTTTAAGAGAATTCCCACAATATTTGATGCTTGAGGCATCAGATTGAGTCGGAATACTGGAGTCGAATCCGTGTGACTGTGCATACCGTAACAACTTTTGATTCAGATGGTTTTGATACTGCGAAGTACTTCCATCAGATGTCATTGGTTGAGCAGACGGCCAGTAGCTGTTGTTACTCGGGGACGGCGACATTGAGGGTATTATGAGACCACTGGCGTTCAAAGGGGCACGTGATTTGGGTCGGAGATGATCATCATTTTCAAACGTACCTTCGGAGGATTCTATCACTGAGGCAAGACTTCTCACAATTTCTCTGTCGGTCTGAAAGTAATAAAATGTGAACATTAGTTTAAAAGTGAAATAATCAGATACATGTTATTAATTCAAGTAATCAACTTTTTAGTTTTGGGGTTAATTGAGTAGCTTACAAACTACCACAGTCATATTTGACCAACAGGCCGACGGCCGTTTCTTGTAAAAAGAACCATTATCAAAACAGCCAATACACAGCCCCGAATCAGGACTGAAGACCAAAAACGATGCAAAGGGGATAATGCCCATATCGATGGACCCATGTGCTGCCGCTCTGTGAGTGGCACCGGCTGTGTTCCCTCATAGGTCTTGGCGGGTGAGAGGGCAGGGTTCATAGTCATAGGGTGAGAGAAATAGGGAGAGATAAGTGAGATAAGGCTGGTCAAGAGAATAGTTTTAATCGATCAGTGGCAGGAAGAGTGGGAGGCAACAGGTGATGTGGATGAAGTCACTAATCCCGAACCTGCGAAGATGGGTGGACTAGACAGCTGGATTATTACCTTACGCAGATGCTCACAGGCCTGCTTCCGTAGCTACCATTTCAGGTTCAGAAAGGTACAGACCGATCAGTTCCCTTACTGTGTGGAATCACCTCAGTGTGAAGTACTTTGGTACTGCGGACACTGTTGGAGTAGGAGTGATTGCAATATCACACTATGTTGGAGTGCGAGCAGTGGGCGGGTGAAAGAGATAAGTTTAAAAGATACATAATTGTACAATGTTTGATTCCGTGAGGGAAATGGTGGAAAAAATAATTAAAGATCAGTGCTGGTGGATACGGATCCACAAATTTATCAGGGAGCTGCGCTTGAGCTCTTGGTTGCTTTGAAAATGGCAGCCTTGATAGGGCAGGGGGTTGAGGTCTTTGGTGGTTTGTCTGGGTGTGGTGTGGTTTTCCTACGACGTATGTGTGATAGGAAGAATAGGAAACAGGGATAGCAGCGCACAAGACAAGATATACCTTAACCGGCGGTTCCATCCTGATGTCTGGAGTGACAGATGAGAGATTTTTAGTTGGACGCCAACAGTCTCGGAGAGGTGACATAACGATTGTCATGGCACTACTTCGTTACGGTATTAGGAACTTAACACTACCTTGGTCACAGGTGTTTGCATCCAGATTCCCCTTCTTGTTAAAGATGCAAAAAATCTTAACGTACTGCTCAGGAACTTAGTCTCTAACAAAAAGCAAAAAAACAGTTTTGGGGTGTTTTGAGGCTACAGTACTGATAATTTACGGAACAGTTAATAAAGTTGGTACAACTCAACCTGAGAATATATTACGAACCAGATATCGTTAAACGTCTGACATGCGGTTGGAGTAAAATGATCTAGTAAAAACGCTAATTGATAAACTCAATGAGCAGAGAAAAAGAGAAAAAACAAGAAATAGATTCACTGATAGCATTGAAAAAAAATATGGGAAACATGATGATAAAATAGACACATTTAAATATAATAAAGAAATATAGAACATGGAAATAAAATTTAAATATATACTGTAAAAATTATATCTAAACAATCAAAAATAAAAGTGTTAAATAATTATATTTACCTGATGATTGGGGAAATTCGTCAGCCTCATGAATTTATCTCCAGGTATCGCCAAATATCTTCCAGGATCTAAGGCCATCTTGAAAAAATCATCTTCCAACTCCTTAAAGCAAGGTCTGCTCTCCGCATCTAGCATCCAGCACTTTATCAATATCATATAAACTTCGATGCTAGCTATTTCGGGCTGAGGCAATCTCTCCCCTTTTTCTAATAATTCAGGTACATCTCTAGCAGGAACATTGTCGTAAGGGCGCTCACCAAAAGTTAGCAATTCCCAAAGGGTAACACCGAACGCCCAAACATCAGATTTGTGGGTAAATATTCGATGTTGAATACATTCTAAGGCCAACCATTTGATAGGCATTTTGCCGCCAGCGGCTTTGTATTCTTCTTCGTTTATATCTAGGAGCTTGGCCAAACCAAAGTCAGTTATTTTCACACAACCGGGTGTTTGGAGAAGAACATTTCTAGCTGCAAGATCTCTATGGACCAAACGTTTTTCTTCCAAATACGCCATTCCTCTAGCGATTTGCGTAGACCAATTTAACAAAGCTTTTGAACCAATTCTGTCCCGATTGTTTCGTACAAAATCTAAAAGACAGCCCAAGTACATTAGCTGCGTTACCAACATCATTTGTGATGTCATGCAAACTCCAAGTAGTTGCAGGAGATTGGGATGGTCTACTGTTGCCATAATATAAGCCTCATCTAAGAAATCTTTACTAGTATTTGCTCCAGTATCTTCTCGTAAAACTTTTATTGCTACTGGAATTTTAGCTGAGTTTTCTCCCTCCAAATTCCAAACTCCTTGGTACACTTTACCAAAAGCTCCGTATCCAAGAACATTAGCCCTTCGGAGTTCTGTTTCTTTTATTATTCTTAGTTTTGCTACGTTTGGCTTTACGTTAGTAGGCCTCAACGGTTCGTTGTCTTCCAAACCAGTTAGTGCTAGAGTCATTTTCATTGCATTTTCTTTGATTTTTTCTTTACGTTGGTAGTAGCAAAATGCATAAATAAGTCCTAGTAATATGGTGAGGCCCACAGTAACTCCAACCACAATAATTAAGATCTCAAAAGTATTTTTAGGAGAAGATAATAGAGAACTACTTGCTATGTCAGAACAATAAGCATGACCTTCTTCTGGATAGACCTTATAGGGAAAATCTGATGGACACACTGAAACACACGCAAACTTTGTACTGTTCATATCGATGTTACCATCTGGAAAGAGTTTTAAGTTATGACACTCAATACAGTTCTCATTGCCAGGTCCAGTGCACCCTCTACATTCTTTGTCACAAGCGATGCATTCGTTCTTAGATATATCTGGATAGTAATCCGGGGTGCATTCATCTTCACATTGCTCGCCTTTCTTGAAATGAGTACATTCTTGGCAGATTGATTTGTGGAATCCAAATTGAGTGCACTTTTTACATCTAAAAATAAAAATAAAGATTAATAAAAATATAAGATTGATAATTTGTCGATAACATGAAAGATTTATGTGATAAAAACTCAATATCGTTAATATTTTTTCCTAGTATTGAAATTTAATATAATTCCAAATCACATTAGTTGTAGAGTTTTGTTTATAGAGGAATCAGCAGCATACCTATTAGATTAAAACAAAATAAAAACTTATTAGATGGAAAAATATTCAGAATAACTTTTTCATCAGGACCACCATTCACACAGGAGGTAAATATGTTATAAAACTAACAAAAACGAGAAAAGCCGTCGGTACAGATGAAATACAAACAAAAGTGAAATAAAAAGTGGTATTAACTGATGTCTTCAACGCTATCTATAGTACTGACAAAATTCTGCACGACTGCTTGGAATTCACCTTTATTCATCTGCCAAAAAGTGGAAATGCTAAATATTTGGAAGAAGTGATATGTCATAGCCAAGTTAAGATATATTACAACAAATTCGAGACGTACATGAACAATTTTTTCTATGATTTGTAAATTTCAGGAATGCTTTTGACAAAGTTAGGCACAGAAGAATGATGAAACTACTGAATGCTGCAAACATTGAGCAAAAAGATGTAGGAATTATTGCTAACTTACTGGGACCAAAAGGTCTGTTCTGCTTGGCTAAGCGGATACATCACTTCAAGAAATAGACCACTAGTCTAACACACTCACGTACATAAGTGCCCAATCCCATTAATAAAGATTATTCATTCATTTTAAGGGTATTTCTAACCAACTAGACATACGGTTATTATAGAAAATTGGTGCATATAGTGGAAGATTGCAGTAAATCCTGATAAATTCTAGGTCGTAATGTTCAAAAAGGAGAGAAAATGTTCAGCTAACACCACAAAATTTTAACTCCCAAATTAAATGGACCAACGAAGCTAAATATTTGGAAGTCACGCTATACAGGGGACATTCACATACCAATTAATTTAGACTGTAAACAAAGCAAAACAGATCTAAGCCAAGCTTTGAGGATTAACTAGAACAAGTAAATGATCATTTACAACCAAAGCCAAATTGATAAACATATCCAAATGGATCAGAACGAATACCTTGAGAGCAGCAGCAAAATACCAATTTTGTAGCGAACAAATTCCTGTATAGAGGTACCAAGCAAGAATAAATTGTGTAAAATGTTGGGCGACTGGGCATACCACATATTT
The DNA here is from genome assembly GCF_040954645.1 of Diabrotica undecimpunctata. Lineage (NCBI taxonomy): Eukaryota > Metazoa > Arthropoda > Insecta > Coleoptera > Chrysomelidae > Diabrotica > Diabrotica undecimpunctata. The sequence goes on along the minus strand of NC_092811.1, from coordinate 112,021,976 downwards.
AATGAGCTGACCCACCAGTTAATATAATACTTAAAAAGCTTTAGGCTACAATATAAATGATAAGAGCAAATTTTTAAGGCCAAAACATCAACTAAGAAGATATAACATAAAAGATAACAAGACAAAGATAATTAAGTCATTGGTAAGTTCAAGCCCCTCTATTAAATAGATATTAGTACGAGTACCTCCAAAAAAACTAACAAAAATTTACTAATATCCAAGAAAATCACAAAAAAATATATAAGAACTGGCGAAAGTCGCCAAAAAAATCTCAAATCAATCCAAAAACCAGACTACATAGCAGTACACACATCGAGACTTCATCCATCGCGACGGCTCAATATATGAACATACACAACGCGGTGCAGCATAAAGGAAGAAGAGGGAAGAAAAGCGCCTCCCTTTACCCCAAAAGAAAAACGTGAATGTCCCATTATCCAGGGCATTCACTCAAATTGGTAGTTCCCAATGGTAAAACAGTACTTTGGGAGAGGTGGAGCATCTGGAGAGCATTGAGGTGGTGCGGGTTCGCATCTGCCTCACACAGGTAACAATAATAATATTATCGTACGACATTTTTGCCAGAGAGATTCCTTCGAACATGTTCCAGCACCAATTGCATTTTTAACCCTATTTGGAGGTATCTAGTGTCAAGTAGCTAGGCTAACACAGGTGCCAACTCTGATCACAAGTCATGTATGTTCAAATATTCCTTAAGAACATGTATGCCTCCCAATAGAGGGTTATACCACTGTGTGTACGTGGGGGTATTGTTCAAACTATTTTAAATAATTTAGATTGAAGCATGTTCATAATTTCTTTAAATTATTCCCTTTAATAAACTATTTTCACGCCGCCCATGCCTGCATACCTTCGTTTTGTTACGCCTTTTTTTAACAAAGAAATAACTTCGCCAAATGTTTCTTCTTCTTTTTATCTTGTTTTGCTACATAAAAATCTTTCCTAATAACAAAGGAAAAAGGACCTATTGTGAAATCTCCGAGCTACCTTCTCAGAAAATCAGAAGAGTTGTTTTTCGTAGAAACTTTACTTTCTATTGGTAAACGCTACGAAAATGAACCCCAATATCTCGGATATTTAATGTCAATTTCGCGTGGCATCCTTCAGCCAATATCCCTTCCCTATTTTCAACCTTCGCTTGTCTAAGCCCTTCTAAATTCACAATCCGATATTCATTTCCAAGTTGGTTCCTGTGGCAAGCGGTCTTATCTTCGACAATCGGCGGTAAGTGGATTTTCAATTCACCCTTATTTATCTTTACACAGTGAGTCCTATATTAAATATTTTCTCTTTTGTCCAACAGACGTGTTCCACTTCGAAGGAACGAGGTCACTTCTGTTTGCCGATTAACCATTAGCCATTAACGATTAGCCATTAGCCATTAGCCATTATTTAATATTCACTATTCATTGTGCATTATTCATCATTCATCTCTACTACCGATTATTACCTGTGCTATTCCTGTTTGGCTGTTTATCTTCTCGTCTGCCGAAATCAACCCGAGGAATTACTGATTGAAAACCGTAATTCGTTGCTGTAGCTACCTGTTGCCGAGGACCAAGTGTCAAGTGACTTTATTGAAGGCCTAACGCCACTATCTGTATCCACCTGTGGCATATTAATTGTGAGTAGTAAATTTTATTGACTAAAGCTCAACTTTGATACCTAAACCGTAAGAATTTGATTTATAACGTTTAGTTTAGTGACCTTGCTGTTTATGGTTAAACGGAACGAACTATTATGAGTTTGAACCTACGATATAATATATGTATAAATTACGGACCATTTCTTTTATATTAATGTAGGGTATATTTATGTTAAATTTCATATATAGATTTGAGGTGATCACATTCAATAAAAAAATTTTTGGTAAACGTTTAAGTGTTCTCAAGGCATAATAATAATTTGTTTGACGAATATTGACTATTATAATGTCCCTTGCTTTCTTCTATTCTTGAGAATACTACGTTATGCAGAATTATTTTCCCCAAAAAAATATTTTTTGTTTTTATTCGATTATAAATTAATCAATCACTTATCTCGTGTCATCTAACTGTGCCGTAAAGATTGTTATAGTGTATTTTTTTTATATACCTCAATATAATTTTGTTGACGAACCTTTTGCTTTTTATTTTTATTGTTATGATATGAATATATATTATTGTGCATGGTGTATCTCTTTCAGGCATTTTTACTGATTTATGTTATTTGTTTTATCGTATAATTAGTGTATCTGTGTCGAAATATTGAGTGTGTACCGCACGATCAAGATACCTTTTCTCTCACGGTTTATTTTATTCTCGCGTATCTTAACTGTATCTTATCTTTCTCATTATCGTATTCTCTATGCCTTAAGGTTTCCCTGTTCCTCTAAAAATAGGGTGGTGCCCAAATAACTTTTCTTCTCTTATCTCTTATCTTCTCTTCTAACTTCTTGTCTTTGTGTCGTAAGTACTTCCTTAATTGATCCGTGATATTTGAGCTGTAACAAGAACCCCGACCAAGATACCTCTACCAGACTGAAGCCCGAGCCTAGTACCGTTCTTTGTGTAACCTTCAATCGATCATCAAGAGGGTACACAGAAAAGAATGGCGCCCAATGTGGTAGCTAACAGCAAGAAAATATCGTCCAATGTGGTAGCTAAATGGTAAAAAATAGCACCGCAACGCAGTCTTCAAATATAAGTATCTTCTCTTCTCTCGACTATTTTTTATCTAAACGAGTTTAAAAATGGATTCTTCTGTTATCTCTTATCTCAAGGTAAATCAGATCGATTACGAACTGAAAATCAGAGGTATTAAGTCAAATAGAACTCTTTCCGAAAAAAAATCTATCCTTAAGAAAGCCCTTCAGAAAGCCACTCCGATTATCGATCTAACGGAAAATCCCCTTATCTTTGAAGATGAATCAAGCCAGATCGAAACTATCTTTTCCGAAGTCGAAAATCTTATTTCTGAATTTGAAGGAAACCCTAGTGATTCTGTCTACAAAAGAACAAAGGCCCATTTATTGCATCTTTCCCTAAGACTACAACGTCTAACCCCAGATCCACAGAAACCTGTGGAATCGAATTTTAAAGACGAAGCTATCTCTACCTGCCTTCTGTTAGAAGCAAACCTAGATGATAAAATAATCACTACCGACTCGAATCCTGCATATATACCTTTAACTTCACAAGCTCCTATGCCAGCCATTAACCCTATCGTCCATGTTAATACTCCTGTCAATGTAGGTGATTGGAATATTAAATTTTCCGGTGATCCTAAGCATCTATTTAGTGTCTTGGAAAAAATTCAAAATCTTGCTGAATCGCGTGATATTCCCGATGCGATACTTTTCCGATCTGCCGTGGAATTTTTCTCAGGTAACGCAGCTAAATGGTTTAGCAGCGTTAAATCTAAACTTACCTCTTGGCCACAACTGGTCGAATTACTTAAATTCACATTCCTTCCGCATGGCTATGAAGACGAACTGTGGGATCAGATCAAAAGCCGTAAGCAAAGAAAAAATGAACCTTTCGTTCTGTATCAAGCAGACATACTTAATTTAATAAAGAGATTACCGAGACAGCCCTCCGAAAAAACCATAATCTCTTATATTCGTTCAAATCTCCTACCGGAATATTCTACTATGATAGCCACTAGTACGGTGGATACCGTAGACCAATTATCTTCTCTCATTAATACCGTCGAAATAAATGCTGCCTCAGTTTTCAAACGTGACCCTCCTTCTATTTCTAGCGTAGAAAACCAAAGGGATGCCCAGAGAAACCCTCCGAGACATTTTCAGTCTAGAAACAATTCTTCTAGTAATACCTTTCCCACGAACCGTTCTTCAGGCAAGAATTACGTACCTCCCTTAACTTCTAAGCCAAACTCTTCCACTGCGTGTTGGAATTGCCAAGGCAAAGGACACAGTCACCGTGAATGTCGTCGTCCGAGGAAAATATTTTGTTATCGATGTGGAAAATCTCAAGTTACCTTCCCACAATGTACAAATTGTAATCCTCCAAAAAACTAACGTACGGAATAAATACTATCGGCTATTCTATTCCCAGACATCCCAAAAAGTCCGATATCTCCCGATCCTCCAGTTATTCTTCAAATAGAATTCAGAATAGAAACTCCTACCGCTTTACCGAAAATGAGTGGAAAAATTACCTTACGGAAGTTAGAAACTTCTATCGTCTTCCTTCTCATAATAAAGTCTGTCCCCTTGTGATCTCTAAAAAGACTGATAAAAGACCCTACATATCTGTAAATATCTACAATCAAGATTTTACTGTACTATTGGATACCGGTTGTTCCATTACGTGTGCCGGACAACAAGGTCTCGCTTTTCTTAATCAAAATAAAATTCCAATAAATAAATCCGTTAACTCGACAGTTTCTCTAGCAGACGGTTCCAATAAAAAAGTAACTGGTCTCATAGATTTACCTATTCTTGCCGATAATGTCTTTAGAGTAATTCAATGCCTTGTAGTGCCTTCTTTACCGTGTTCTTTTATCCTTGGAAGTAATTTTGCTGAACAATTTTGTCTCTCAATTGATTTTAATACCAACCAATGGAATACTAAGTCCGACAAACCAAATCATCCTTTTCCTATGGCCAATCCAGAAGCTATCTTCCCGCATCTTTGTTCGTTAGAATCTCTTAGTCCAACCGACCGTACCTTAGCGAACAAAATTATTAATAACTTTAACGAAGTTAGTAGCGCTGAAGGTATAGGCCGCACAAATAAAATTCAAATGACAATAGATACAGGCGACTCAAAACCATTCAAGCGACGTCCTTTCCCTATGTCTCCATATATGTCGAATATCTTAAATAAGGAACTAGATTCAATGCTCCAGCTAGGTGTGATAGAACCCAGTTGTAGTTCTTGGTGTTCACCCGTTTTGTTGGTTAGGAAGAAAAATGACGAATTTCGTTTTTGTTTTGATGGTCGTACTTTAAACGATGTCACTAAACATGACACCTACCCGCTTCCAAATATCGATAGGATCCTCTCTCTTTTACGAGGTGCAAAATTTATCTCGTCTATTGATCTTAAGAAAGCTTTCTGGCAAATCCCCTTGGAAAAATCATCTCGTGAAAAAACTGCTTTCGCCGTAGTAGGTCGAGGGTTATTCCAATTTACCGTTATGCCTTTCGGTTTGTGTAATTCAGCACAAACACAACAACGTCTAGTAGATGCAATTTTCGGACCTGAATTCGAACCCTTTATTTTTTGTTATCTTGACGATATAATAGTATGTTCCCCTACCTTTGAAGAACATATCTCTCTTCTTTCTAAAGTTAAAGAAAAGCTAAAGGACGCAAATCTTACCATTAACGTAGATAAATGCGAGTTCTTCAAAACTTCCCTTAAGTTTCTCGGTTATATCGTTGGTGATAATTCTCTTCGGTCGGACCCCGAAAAAATATCTGCTATGATAACCTATCCCAGACCTACAAACACTACCGAAATTAAACGCTTCATTGGACTTTGCTCTTGGTACCGCCGTTTTATTAAAAATTTCTCTACCCTTGTCTCTCCAATAAACGATCTCCTAAAGGGTAAAGGAAAAGAAAAGAAACAAACCATTACTTGGAATCCTGAAGCTGAAAAGTCTTTTATCCTAATCAAGCAAGCCTTAGTATCTGCCCCCGTACTGGTTCAACCAGATTTTTCGAAACCCTTCGTCGTTCAAGCCGACGCCAGTGATACTGGAGTTGGAGCTGTTTTGACGCAAAAATTAGATGATAGCGAACAAGTTATATGTTACGCTAGTCGATCTCTGACTAAAGCCGAGCGAAATTTCTCTGTCACAGAACGTGAGTGCCTTGCCGTCCTTTTCGCCATTGAAAAATTTCGTCCGTACGTTGAAGGAACCAAGTTCACCGTCATCACTGACCACTATTCCCTTCTCTGGTTGACTACCCTCAAAAATCCCTCTGGTCGTCTTTGTCGTTGGGCCATGCGCCTAAAACAACATAACTTTACTCTTGTTCACCGAAAGGGATCCTGCCATAAAGTACCGGATGCACTCAGTAGAATGCACGAACAAGTCCCTCTGGACGAAACTCCTGTAAGTCCCGAATTAGCTTCTCTCGATGTCGATCTAAATAGAATCGAGCCCTGGTACGATAACTTACGGTCAAAAATTATCGCTAATCCAGATAACTTCCCCCAATGGAAAGTAGAAAATGAATATGTTTATAAGTATGTACCTACCTGTCTACCTTTTAAATCTAACGAAATAGAATGGAAAATTTTAGTACCTTCTCCCCAGAAACACGACGTTCTCAAATCCTGTCATGAACCTCCTACTTGTAGCCATTTAGGCTATTTTAAAACTTTATCCCGGGTCAAAGAGAGATTTTACTGGCCGAAGATGAGGAGAGACGTCCTCAAATACGTTCGTTCTTGCCAAGTCTGTGGAGCACAGAAAGCTCCAAATGTTCCTCAAATGGGTTTAATGGGAAATCAGAAGAAAGCCGAGTTCCCGTGGCAAATAATTGCTATTGATTTTATCGGTCCCCTCACGCGCAGTAAAAAAGGTTTCTCTTGGTTACTCGTCGTGACTGACTGGTTCTCTAAATATACGTTAATACAACCCCTACGCAAAGCTACCGCTCAGAATGTCGCTAACTTCCTAGAAAATAATGTTTTCTTAACTTTCGGTGTTCCCCAACACATCATATGCGACAATGCCTCTAATTTTAATAGCAAAATTCTTAAGAATCTTTGTCATGAATACAGAGTTCAAAAAATCTGGTTCACTGCCGTTTATTCCCCCCAATGCAACTTCGTAGAAAGAAGTAATCGTACCATTTGTACCGCTATTCGCAGCTATATTACCGAACATTCCGAATGGGATAGAGAAATTTTTAAAATTCAACAAGCTATTAATACCGCCCGCCATGAAGTTACTCAACACTCCCCAGCTTTTCTGAATTTTGCCCGCAACGTTCCCTTATTAGGAGATTATTATAATCGTCCCTATGACCAGCTCCAAAATATCGAATTCTCTCCCGGTAACAGAGACGAATATGCCTCTGAAATAACTGGATTGTCAACTGTCTTCAAGGAAGTCCAAACCCACCTATCTAAAGCCTATGAAAGAAATGCCAAATACTATAATCTCCGCAAACGAGATGTTCAATTTTCTGTTGGTGATACCGTGTGGCGCAAAAATATTGTTCTTAGTAGTGCTCCAAAACGTTTCATGTCTAAGCTTGCTCCCAAGTATGTCAAGGGTACAATATCTAAAAAATTCTCTCGTCTGGTGTATCAAATAAAAAACGAAGATGGTACTAATGCTGGACGCTGGCATATAAAAGATTTAAAGCCGTGTTATAGTGACTCTTTTGATTCCGAAGTCTCAGAAAATGAGCAAGAATAACTATTTACCATGCTAGAAATATATATATTATACCTTTTGTAACTGTCGTCTAACGCCCACATCTAATTTTATTGACTAGGAACTTTTACCTCCCATATCTATATATGTTATAATACGTCTGTAGTAAAAACGGTTATTTTACTATTTCCTACTATTTCTTATCTGACACTCATACATACATTGTTGTAACAAGATTCGTGAAAACACCTCTCATGTCTTTCTACCGATGTATCTTACCTGTCCATGTAAATTGATGTTTGTTGAGACCCCTATAATTCATGGTTAGTCTTAATTGCTTTGATTTCTACCTATCTATGTCTTTATTTTTACTTTCGACGTCATGCGATTTACCTTAAATTTTTCGTCCTATCTTATAACACACCTTACCTCATTGCGTTGATAAAATAATCGTTATATAGGCTGTGCTGTAGTCCTTACAAGCGAAGAAATCTTATCGTGTGTTACCTTTATTTAAAAATTTTTACCTTATCTTCAAATAAAAATGGAAGGATATCTTACCTGTTGGAAATATACCTTACCTTCCAACGAAAAATTTACCTTACCTTCAAATGAAAATTGAAGGGTACCTTATCTGTTGAAAATATACCTTATCTTCCAACAAAAATTGGAAAAGATTTACCTTACCTTCAAATGAAAATTGAAGGGTACCTTATCTGTTAGAAACACACCTTACCTTCCAAAGAAAATTGGAAACATATCGTATCTTGAATAAAACTACCTTTTTCCAAATGGAATAATTAAGGACTACCTTGTTTAAGAAAAACTAAGATTTTCTTGCCTTGACCTTTTAAAAAGTACAATTGCCTTATACCTTATCTTTACTGATACATTGTTTCTAACAAGACTTCCCCTAAATCCCTAAACACACCGTCCGGCTGTGACATCTCTGTCGTGTTTAGAATTCCCAAATCGTGTAG
>NC_092811.1:111611128-111708628 GCF_040954645.1 Diabrotica undecimpunctata | reverse complement strand
GAAAGAAGGAAATATAAAGGAAAAGATCTACAGAAGTATAAAGAAATACAACGAATAATTAAGGAAACAATCAAAACAGCTAAGGAAATCTATTTGATGAAACAATGTAAATAGATAGAAGAACTAGAAACAAAATATGATATGAAAAATATGCACAAAAAAAATATGAGAAGTGACTGGAATGGGTCGAAATAGACAGCAAGGACACATAAAAGACAAAAAATGAGTACTACTAATAGATTTACCAGAGAAATTAAGACGATGGGAGGAGTACTTTAGAAAACTTTTCCAAGATGAAAGAGGTGAAATGCAGAAAATACAATAATTAAATCCTTTAGAGAGACAGAAGATCACGATAGATGAAATCAAATATGGTATCCAAAACTCTAAAGACAATAAGGCAGCTGACAAACTTATGCTCACTGAAAAACAAAATACAATCGTACCATCTAGCGAGCAAGTAATCTCCAATGTGAAAGTAAACAGAAAAAGGTTAACGATGAGTCAAAAACTGTTCTTTGAACCAGATCAGGGAACATAAGCCAGTCAACCAAATTCAGCTAATACTACAGTTTGGAACAATATTTTACATTATTCCAGGCAGAATTGGACTGATAGCCCTTCTAATAGAAAGGTGCAATAAGGTAAGATAATTGACAGCCAGGCGGTAAAGAAGCCACTTAACAAATTCAAACTGGTAAACAGCTGTAAAGATCTTCTTTAATCAAAGCAAGGCTCTAGAAGAATTTTCAAAGAGCCATTCTGCTGAATCAGAAAACAGTGAAAAAGGTAACAACAATAATAGCAATAAATGAAGAGACTTATAGAGGCAAAAGAAAATCATTGACACATCATTTAAAGGATGCTTTTGGGTTCTTCTTCTTAGGGTGCCTCTCCGTTCCGAACGTTGGCGATCATTCTGGCTATGATGACTTTGTTGGTTGCTATACAAAATAGCTGTGTTGAGATCTTTCTACACTATGCTCTAAGAAAGCCAGGATATTCTTCTTCGTCCTGGGGCCATTTTTTCTTCAATTTTACCTTGCAAAATGCATGGAAGTAACTCATATCTGCCTTGATTTCTCATTATATGTCCCAAGTACTGCAGCTTACAGCTCTTCACGATGCTGACCATATCCGCGGTTGTGTTCATCTTCCGCAGTACTTCTTCATCGGTGGCTTTGTTTGTCCATGGTTTCTTCAGGATCCTTCTGTATGACCATAGCTCAAAAGCCTGAAGTTTTGATAGTTTCCGCCTTCAATGTCCACGTTTCTACTTCATACAGAAGCACTGAGTACACATAACATTTAAGGAGCCTTATTTTTGTTTCTAGGGTGAGGTCACGACTCATTAATTATAGTTCCCAAGTAGTTGTATTGTCAGACACGTTCAATTCTCATTTGGTTCACATACAGATTGCTCCAGTTATGTTTTCCTTGCTCATGATCATTAGCTTGGTTTTGCTGGTGTTTATATCCAGTCCATATTTTCTACTTGTTTTTTGTCTAATCTAATTAATCTTAGAAGACAAGAGCTAAAGACGGTAAAAGGGATGGTGACTAGACACTATCAACTGAAGAAACTTAAACTTTTGAAGAAACTTGTACTGCAATAGGTGAGAGAATGAACCATGGTGCAATGAAGAAAGAAATTGCCATACATGTTCTTCATGAATGTGAAATTTGTAGTGACATTAAGAGAATATACACCGGCAAAACGAGTATTGAAGCAAGAGAATTCTTTAAATTTTCTTTGCCCAGAAATCCGAAGTAGAAATTGAAATCAAAATAAACTTCTTTTAAATTAAAATTTTGGCTTATTCCCAGTAAAAATTGTAAATTAAATTTAAAGAATTACAACACAAAAAAAACTTACATTTTTTTTATAAACTTACTGTAAAAAGTGGAGACAATATTTGTTCACTAGAGGCTATATCACCGGTTCCATTTTATTTCCAAGAGAAGGATATTAATAAAATCCTACTAAGTGTTTAGACCCTTCGAAACACATTTCCGATACACCCATGAAAAACACAAAAGTGTCCTTATATGAAACCGATCAGATCAAGATATGCAGCGCGATAACGAAACTGCTGAATTTCTCTTTTATGGAAATACTGAAACCTGAGGATTTTTTCGAATTCCCTGTTTACTGTCTATTAGCGTCCCATTACAATTCTAAGTCGGTCGGAAAAGGATTTATACGTGTGAATTTTCAGGCAATACTATTAAAAACACCTTTATCACTTTTGGGGCAGAAAGAAGAGAAAATTCGATGTGATCTGAATTATTTATATATCAACCCTTTGACGAGAGAAATATACGATAAAGAATAAATTTATAAGGACTTTTGTGGTATATTTATAAACATTTAGAGATTCTTAAATATAACCGTTTTCTTGTACATACTATGGTCTTAATTTTTATTCTTCTATATTTATTGATGTTGTTTGGTCACATTTTCCCAAACGTTATATTGGCCTTTCGGTAGTGCTAGTGTCATCTCTTTTCACGTTGTTTGCTCATATTCCCCATATCCCTAGTTTCAATATAATCTCAGTGTTCTTTATTTTTCGTGAGAAGAGAAGAAGGTACTCTTGGAAATATTCTTGAGATCAAGAGATGAAATACTGTTATGAGCAACTAGAATAGTCTATAGCAAAGCGAGAATTAAGTAGGAAATTATAAAAAGTTTGTTATGGAACTTTAAGTACGTCGTCGTCAATATATGAACAGGGGTTACATGACATGTACTCTGTACAGCCAATTTGCATACATACATATATAAATACATATAGGATTTGTCGTATTATGATATTTTGTTTTTGAGAACTCTTTTGTTACTCGATATTACATTAATACTAATTTATGTTACAGAGCATTACTGTTACCGCAGGTAGCCTGCGTAGCGCAAGCGGTAGGATGCTTGTCTCGCATGCCGGTGGTCCGTAGTTCGAATCCTACCGCCGGCAAGAACAACTAGACATTTTTAATAATGTCTATAGGCCCCAGGTCGACTCAGCCTGAATAAAATGAGTACCTTGGGTAAAACCAGGGGTAATAATAGGCGGTTGAAGCGTAGCACTGGCCATGTTACCTTCCTTGTATACCGTAGGCCCTAGATATAGCAGACTACCCTGCTATACTCCCAAAGCCGCGAGCGGTATAAAACGCTATAATATATTACAGAGCATCATATATTATCTTTTATATGCAATGTTGGTTGGTCACAGTTACTTCAAATCGTATTACGTAAAAACGGTCTGGACTGAACAGATTTTACTATTCATTATATATTTTAAATTAGGACAAAGAGAACATTCTGCAGGTTGCTTCCTGTGTAACATTTTATATTTATTATGTATATTATTAATTTATGCCTTACGGAGTATTTTCGTTGCAAATAAACAAAATTTAATATACAAAAGAGATTATATTTCCTGCAAAATATTAGAAATTCTGTCGCCAGAGTCTATAAATAATATGATACCAGTAAACACACTTGCGTGGGTACAGATCTATGCATTATTATAAAATTTCATAAAATTTCGGTAAATATGGTAACATTTTTAGGTTCATTATTTATTTAGTCCAATAGAAACCATGTTTGTATGGAAATTTATTAAAAGTTAACAAAAAATGTTTTAATTTTCAATATTTATTTAAAACATGAAATCAGAGTTGCTCACATGATCACATATGCTTAAATTGCAATTCTCTTGTGTATAGTACAATAACGTGGTGAAGCTGATTCCCAGTGACAACAGATTCAACAGTAAAATTTCCGTTGATATGCCTTCTTAGCTATGCGTTTATCGCTAGGAATAAAACACCACCTATGTTTCTTCCTCTGTCGAAAGCTGCATTGTATGTAGGGTACGACAAACTAATTGGAATTTCATTCCTTTCTATCGTAAAAAAGACGATCAGAAGATCAATAGGCCACCTGCTGCAGAGTGACTCGCCAAAATTATTATACGAAAACAACAGTATCACTGCTAATAATGATACTCAGTCCGTCAGTTAGCAATAAAAGATACCAGGAACAAATTAGAAAACATAAAGAAGAAGAGTAATTAGCAATCCACGATGAATTTCTAAGCCGATTATTATGAAGTTTTCGTAAGATCTACAGAGCAAACCCCATGGTTCCATCGACCTTTGCAGACGAGAGTCCTCTAGAACAGCACGCCATCAACTTCAGCGACAGCTGGAAAGGATATCTATCGTCCACGTACCATGATGACTTAGGTAAAAGGTTAAAACTGCAACTGAATAAAGGTGGGTAAGGAAGCGAATTAAGCCATCTTGTACCGCCGTAATTCAGCTGAGCACGGACTGTTCACAACATAGTCTCAAGACTGCCTTGAGACGATAGATCAGTCTTAAAATGCATATTCCATGGAATTGGCAACTTTTTGATTACTTATGAAATTACAGCTCTCGTGGTTGATCATGAGGGCGTGGTGTCCACCCTTCCAACACAGCCAATAGCATCTATCTTCGAAGCAGCATAACTGACAGCGTACAATCGTTGATACGGGGAAAATATCATAAACTACAAGAGTATATCAAGTACTGAATCACTACTATGCAGTATTAAAAATGATAATAATGCAGATAATGAAGGAGAAGCAGCTGAAAAGAGCAGCATTCTTTACGAAGACGACGTATCCAACGAAGTAAAACGGGATCAAGATGCGAGGAAAATGTATGATGCAAAAATGGAAGTCTGTTCTACTCTGTAAATAATGGAAGGCACTTTGACCTTTCTGATTATTGCTGTGTCTTAAGTGCCAATACACAATAACAAAGATAACATTCTTCACGCCAGATGCCCCAAGAGATATGTACATACCTCGTCAAGAATTAGGTATTGTATTGAAGTATCCGTATCATTTCGAATAATATTTCGAAGCGATTAAACCAACAAAATACGATCATATAATCAGATAGGATTTACCCTATCCAAACAAATAGCGCCTGGTCTAAAAATACTAATATACCTAATAAAAGATAATTTGACAAATATTTCCACCGGACACAAGACATGAACTCAAAAGATTACTTCACTTTCAAGTTACCTTCACGTGTAGGATGTCGATCGAAATTTTTAACACCTACTCCGAATTTTTAACATTATCATATTAGAAACTAGTACCTAATGACTGCAGATTAGTTTGATTATTAATATTACGATACGTCGACTTTTTGACGGACAATGTTGAATTGAATCTGTGACGCCTACCGACTTCAAGTGACCTGGTTCAAGACGTACGGGTTTTTGATTTTTGAAAGTAAAAAATCTGTGGGCAATGCAATGTATAATCAATTAAGATAGAGATAAAAACAATATGGCATAAATTATTTTTAGCTTGCGGCTAATACGGGCACCTAGATTCTTTCTAAGGTCGAAATATGTAACAAGAAAGTGATGCCCGAAAACACTTTTCACTTGTATAAAATATTAAGATTACTATCTACATTAACTGGTTTTTATCAATCAGATATTTGGCGCAATTTTTAGTGCAGCTTTTATTACCTCATGCAAATAAAATTACAGTAATTATTCCAAGAATATTATACTAGTGAAACACATAATTTCACCTTTCTAGTTCTGTTCTAAACAGTTTATTACACAACAGGGATGTTTTTCTTCTATACTTGAGTTTTTAACAAGTTTTACAAATCTGCAATAGTTTCTGTCTTTTTGTCATATTATATAAAATTGTCTAATGTCAAGTTATCGCTTGTCAAAAATGAATATAATGCGGAATCTATGGAAGCTGCGATAAATGAAGTTAAGAATATCGCTCCGTGCGTAACTGACTCGACATCTACCGCCTTCATCTGACAGTTTTGGACCTCCCAATTTGAGCTTAAACATATGTTAAATACATACGAAATTGACAATTATTAATAATTAGTTTTTTTAGTTATATTTTTTCAGATTATGTAATCAAACTATAAAATTCATCATAATTTATCTTTTCATTCCCAAACGGAAAAGAAAGGGAAAAATCTAATACTGGCAAATCAAGTTTTTCATGTGGAAGAGCATGAAATTAAAAACAATAATAGTAAAAGTTATTATTAGACTTCGGCAAATATGCATATTGCATATTTTGCATATTGTGCATATTTTATGCAAATATTTCATATTTTGGCATATTTGTATAAAAGTTTGCATAAAGTGCATAAAAGTTCAGATTTTTATACTGTATTTGAAAATTTTTAAACATACCAATTTATTTCAATTCTTGTATAAAATTTTGTAGTCATTTTAATCAAGAAATGATCTAAGTACGTAATCTCTACAGGTACAAAACATTTACAATTTCAAAGAAGATCAATTTAAGTAGCCCTCAACATTCTTAGAAAGTCTCGGTCACTGAGGCATTCAGTTACTGGATAATCGCTAAGGGTTCGCTCATTTGCATTTTATGATCTAATCCCCAAATCTATCTACAATTTATTGTATCTTAACAGCAGGTAAACGGCTAATAGTTTTGTTCCTAATTTAGGGATTTTCCAAAATCTCCCAGTTTATTGAATTAGGTACCTAAACATTTCTAATTTGATGCTCAGATTTGTAAATCATTTTTGTTTTGATATTCAAAGCGTAAACACTCGCTGTGCGTAACAAAAAGGAAGATTGTGATTTTATAATGCCTAAAACAACCAGTGCCTCAACTTGGATTAAACCTTATAAAGAGCTGTCTATGGATATGGGAAAAATCTACTGTTCAGTCTGTGGCAAAATTGTAAGTATCTAATATTTTCTATTAAATATCTAATATTTCATACATACAGGGTGTTTCCAAATGACACTTACAACGTTTGACTGTAGATACTTCTCGAAAAATTGAACAAAACGATATAGTTAATGAGGGGTCAAACTTATTTACTTTTCGAGATACAGGGTGGTTAAATTAAAAAAAATTAAATTCTTTTAGTTAATAACAACAATAACTTCAAAACCAATAAACGTATTTACTTGAAATTTAGTACTCGTAGGTTGTTTTTAAATGAAAAATAGCTTCCTTTAGTGAGAAAAAATTGTCCATGGTACAATACAATGGTGTGTATTTAGAAAAATTTTTCACCTTTACTTTTTTTTATGAAGTCAGCTATTCTAAAATACAATTATTTTTATTGTAATTGAATTAACAAAAAAAAAACTTTTGTTGAATTTTAAAATAAGTTATATGATGTACTAATGGTTAGTAACAAAAACTAATTTGTGGATTAATACTGCATTTAAAACACTTAGCGAGTGTTTTTTTTTTTCCAAACCAGTTATTTGATTAACCAAAAACACCTTGTATATTTTTATATTTTAAAGGTTGGGTTAAAATAAAGGTTTTTATTTTTATTTATAGATAGCATGTGAGAAGAAATTTCAGATAGACCAACATGTGAGAACTGCTTCACACATTGCAAAAAAAGGAAAAATAGGAGGAAAACATCAAACTTCAACGGCTAAATGTTTCCAATCTACTTCAAAAAAATTAGATGAGCAAGAAACTTTTAATGAAGACTTGTGTCGCGCATTAGTGTCTGCAAACATACCGCTTTCAAAATTAGCAAATGTAAATTTTAGTTCGTTTCTAAAAAAATATTGCAAACTTAATGTTCCAAGTGATCGGTCTCTAAGAAGAAATAATGTGAACGGGCTATACTCGTCGGTGTTAATTAATATTAAGGAAGAAATTGCAGATAATTATTTTTACATATCTGTAGACGAAACCACTGATTCCTCAGGAAAGTATATTGCTCATTTATTGATTGGTGTTCTTAAAGAAGATACCTTACCAAAATCTCATCTTATTTCATGCCAGCAACTTGAGAAAACAAATGCTTTAACAATTTCGCGTTTTATACAAGAAACATTAGCAACTTTTTTTCTTCCGACAACTATTCCTTATAATAAATTACTGCTTATTTTATCGGATGCTGCTCCTTATATGGTGAAAGCAGGACAAAATTTAAAAATATTTTTCCCAGATTTAATACATGTTACTTGTGTAGCGCATGGATTAAACAGAGTTGCAGAGGAAATACGAAAAAAGTTTCCTCTTGTAAATACCATGATATCCAGTGTCAAAAAAGTATTTCTTAAATCTCCTATAAGAATTCAACTTTATAATATAAAGAAATGCTACCTAACATTCCTCTTCCACCACAACCTATTTTAACGCGATGGGGAACATGGTTAGAAGCAGCTAATTTTTATGCAGATCATTTTGTTAAAATAAAGAACATAATTGATACGTTAACAGATGAAAGTTCCCAATCTCTTTTGGATTCTAAACAAACTTTTCAGAGTAACTTGCTTCAACAAGAACTTTCATTTATAAAATCAAATTTTAGTTTTGTTCAAAAAACAATTACTCAGTTAGAATCACCAAAACTGTCATTGTTCGAAAGTACAGCATTAATAAAAGAATTTGCGTCATGTTGTCGGAACGTTAGAGGTAATATTGGAAAAGATATTTTAAAAAAATTTGAAGCTACTATGGAAAAAAATAAAGGTTACCATATTCTTTCTGAAGTAGTCAGTGTTCTAGCTGGAAATATTTCGGAAACAATTAATTTAGAACCAAATGTTTTGGTTAGTTTGAAAAATGCTCCCGTTACATCAGTTGATGTTGAACGAAGTTTTTCCATATATAAATATATGTACTCAGACAGAAGCCACAAGTTTTTGTTAGAAAATTTTGAACACCACTTGGTCATTTATTGTTACCATAATTCTAAATAAGTTTATTCATACTTAAAAATGATGTAGTTACTTAAAATAAATGTAAATCTTAATGAATAGTAGGAAATATTTAGTTATGTACACTTTTTTTTTAAATAAAATTGTTACTATTTTACGATTTTTTTATTTATTTGTATGCATATTTTGTAAAATATTTGCATATTTTCGGGTAAACACGTGCATATTTATGCGCATATTTTCTACATTTTTATTTGCATATTTGCCGAAGTCTAGTTATTATATAAAAGCTAAAGTCATCAGGCAGGCTGCAGTTAGCTTGAAGCCTTATGAAATATCATTTAAGGTAAATTAGGATTTAAATTTTTCCTATTTCAATTGCATAAAAATAAAATTATGTGATATTTACTTTTTCATATTAATAGCACGAATCCATACTTTTCTTTTCTCTAATTTATATGTAATCTTTGGAAACCTATAAAAACTACTCTCACTATTTTTGGTATTATTAGCAGAATTAAATACGCAACAATATGTATTTGCACCCATTTTTGATAAAATTTATGCGTAGAAAGATAGGTCCAATTTTGTCATCTTTCGCCGCTACGCTCGCTGGCATCGTTTCAAGGTACTCCTACCATGGTTACGCACGGAGCGAATGAAATGCGGCAAAAAATACGGTGTGCCTAAATCGACGCTGGAATTTAAAATCAAATAACCTGGTCATAAACACACATGCGGTGCAAATCCAATTCTTTCGACAAGAGAAGAGTCTTGAATCTTAAAAGGTAAAGTTAATTTAGCTAGATAAGATGTTGAACTGTGTTGAATGACT
The DNA here is from genome assembly GCF_040954645.1 of Diabrotica undecimpunctata. Classification (NCBI taxonomy): domain Eukaryota; kingdom Metazoa; phylum Arthropoda; class Insecta; order Coleoptera; family Chrysomelidae; genus Diabrotica; species Diabrotica undecimpunctata. The sequence continues at coordinate 111,699,071 of NC_092811.1, read as the reverse complement.
ATTTTTATTTTTGCACGTGGATAGAAGAGCTGGCAATAAAAGGATTCCTTATAAAACAAGAGGGCATTTCAAATAGTGTTTAAACATTTTTGACTGAAAATCCACGGCCTAATTCCTTTAAAAACAGCAGACCTGGTGATAGTTGGTTCAAGGTAATCAGGTAATAAAAGATAATTGTAAAATAGAGGTGACTAAAATAGCACTTTATATTTTAGGCTTTCCCTTAAAAGACACCCAACAACTGTGAAGCGAACATGTGCAGTGGTGCGAGCGCTTGTGTTTGGAAAGCAGATATTCGAAAATGGTTCAAAGATTCTTCTTCTTCTTCTTACGATGCCTATCCGTTCCGGATGTTGGCGATCAACATGGCTATCCTAACTTTGCTTGCTGCCATTCTGAATAGTCCTGTTGTCGATGTATTAAACCACTTTCTCAGGTTTTGAAGCCAAGATATTCTTCTTCTCCCTGGTCCTCTTTTTCCAAATACCTTGCCCTGAAGAATGAGTTGCAACAAGCCGTATCTCTGTTCATTCCTCATAACATCGCCAAGATATTCTAGTTTGCGCTCTTTGATGGTGTTAATAATCTCGCATTCCTTGCCTATTCTACGTAGGACCTCAACATTAGTCACGTCTGTAACATCACATCTCGAATGCCTCGAGTTTTCTTAAAGAAGCTTCGGAAAGTGTCCAGGCCTCTACTCCGTATAATAACGTAGAAAATACATAGCATCTAATGAGAGAGATTTTGGTAGCAAGTGGTAAATCGTGACTTCTGAAAAGAGACTTCATCATTATGAACGCCGATCTCGCTTTTCCTATGCGTTGTTTTATTTCACTGGAGTGATTCCATTGGCTGTTAATGTTGGTACCAAGGTATGTGTAGCTGTCCACTCTGTCAATTGGATGTTGGTTAACCAAAAGCTGTGTATTTAACAGCTGTGTATTCAAAGATATAAACAGTTATCTTGTTTCCAAAAATTTAATCATTAATGACCCTTCAAGAATTTACAATGGCGACGAATTAGGTTTTCAGATTTGCCCAGAAACTGGCAAAGTTTTTGCTAGAAAAGGCGGAAAATGGATAATCTAAGAGAAGCACCACTGTCGTGTTTTCGTTTTCTGCTTCCGGAATAATATGTCCACCTATGATAATATATCCGTACAAGCGAATTCCAGAAAAAATAAGATCGTCAAAGATCCGTTAATGGGTGGATGACGGCAGAGACGTTCTATGCTAATGTTAAAAATGTATTCCATCCATTCTTGCTGAAAAATAATATACAGATCCCGTATTATTATTTTTAGATGGCCATAAGTCTCATTTCACTTATGAGAAGAGTAGACTTTACAATGAATTGAACATTGAAGTTATAGCTTTATATCCGAAAGCTACCTGAATTCTTCATTCTTGTGAGGTTGTAGTATTCAGGCACGTAAAGGTGGCATTGAAAAAAAAACAACAGGGAATTTTACGAACAAAATCCTGGAGAAGTTGTACATAAAATGACATTTATTCCAATATTAGAAAAAGTAGTGGCGAATAATATTAAGAGGAACACTTTAATTAATGAATTTCGTGCGTGTGGTTTATTCCCTTTCAACCCAAATGCAGTAGATTACACGAAGTGTTTGGAAAACAAAAATGAGCGTCCTGAGGTAATATTATAAAACCTTTTCTATTTACCTATAAGTTAATCAGCCCTATTCTGTAACTACAAATCGAATAGAAATGAGTCAAATCGAATAGAGGTCAGCAAGTCGGATCGGAATTTGAAGGAATCGGTATTCTATAACTCATCTCGACCTCTACTATCGGAATGTTGTGTAGAAATTGATTTCGACTAGACAAGCTTTGTCGAGATCAAATTTCGACATCGAAATTGGTCTTGACGCTTGCGCATTGGTATCATTATTGTTTTCACATTTATTTGTTGAATTGTTGATATAAATTAGCGGTTGATTAATTTTTTTAGCTGCTTCATTTTTTAGTCTGTGGTGTTATTTACTTAGATAAAGTTTACTAAATAATTTAACTGCTCAGCAGATGTCTTTTTCTTTGCTGTTCCGCTTGCCATGTTTTATTTTTGTAACAAACTTTTCAAACTTAACCAAAATATATCAAAACTACTTGACGATAAGCTTGAAATATAATCTTCTTGTTTGATGAATTTTTCGCTTGCACTAGCCTTTCCAGTAACATAACGTCACAGAACACTTATTTCACATTTCAGTGCATGGTTGCCACCAACTTTTGAGCGCGTCAAGTAGAAGTTTTCATTTTCGATTTACACCGATTACGATGTGAGTTACAGAATGCCAATCCAAACACCAACATGACGCGATAGATATCCAACATTCCGATTTCGAGTAATTACGATTCGACTTGGTGATTTCTATTCGATTTGTTAACAGTTACAGAATAGATCTGAATATCATCTTATCACTTTTTAAGGTAAAACAGCTACCCACGCAGATGAATCATACAAAATTCGTCAGTTTGGCTGGAGAAGTTTTAATCAAATTTCAATTTTCGATGATTTTTTTATTAAGGAAGGCATTATCAAAGAATTTTTGACTTTATACAAAATATGGAATTATTTTGAAAAAACAGATTCGTCGGCTGATAAAAAAGTTGACTTGGACTTGAGAGTCTTGCCAAGATCATTTGATAATGAGGTATTAAACTCGACTGAGACTGAACCTGGATTAGATCCATCTAAGAAGCAACCTTCAGGTGCACCAGAAATTAAAATAAATTTGGATGCTGAATTAAATCCATCTGAGAATCAACTTTCAAAAGACCAAAAAATTAATATAACACAAAATATTGTCATAAAACCTGGTAAAGACATTATCTATAGTTTGCCATTTACTAGTAAAAGTATAGGTGACTAGTTAATAGTTCTAGAAAAATCAACAAGAAAGAATAAATGTAATACCGAAAGAATTTCCTTTGCTATAAAATCAAGAGAGTTTTGAAAAGAAACGTGCCTTTAAGTTGGAATTGGAGAGAAAACGAAAATGAGAAGAGAGTGTAGCAGCAAAAGCTTTAAAAAATATTGCCCGAGATACTGACAAAAATAATTCATGTTTTTTTGTGCAAAGTTCGGACAATAAAAAATAATTACCTAACATGTAAAAGCTACAAGAAAAGAATGCATCGACGATGTGTTCCGAAAAAGCATAACGTAGATGTTCCCGAAGAAGGTGATGAAAATTTATTCATGTGTCACCTCTGTTATACTAAGGAAAGTGATGATGGTGTTATTTTAGAAATAGAAAGTAAAGAAGACGGCGAAATGTATAATGAAAAAGAACTTGATCACAGACTGTGTAAAAAATATTAAAAAAAATCAGAAAGTGAAGAGGTATCGAAACAGATTACTAAACAGAATCCAACCTCAAAATATGTGAGTAGCCGAAAAAACTAGAAAGCAACAAAGATTACTCCGATCAAGAGCCAAAAGAAATTGGTAATAAGAAAGATAATAAAATGAACGCTCAGAAAAAAAAATTACAGTAATTTGTGGCGACGAACAGAAACGAGTAGAAAGTAGCGAAGGTAATGAAATCAACAACAAAGTTTATAAAAACCCAGGAAACATAGAAAATGAACAAGGAATAAAAACAGACCATCAAATAAAAACTAAGAGCAAAATGTGCGAGAAACCAAACATGGTAAGTAAAAAAGATCTTGAAGACTATGGAACAAAAGTGGGCCAGATATCAGAAAATAATGCAAATGATGACATGGACGTCGAAGAACTGTTTAATCTGTGATTTATAGCAGGTAGATTTAATAAAAGTTTTTGAACACTGATTTCAACTTTTTATTTGTTTTTAATCATTACATTGACACTGTCCAATAACTGAACTCCAATAGTTGAAGTTATGTCAAATAACTAACTTTTTTGGAACCGTTCAGGCCTTTTCAAATTTTCTAAAAAACTGTTATATTAGAAATATTTAAAACCAGCTAACTTATTACTATGATCTAGTATAGCAGAATAATATCCGTTGAAAATTACACCTAAGGCAGAGACTTGAAATTGAAAAAAAAAAACTAACAATATCGTAAGTTATGATTAAAAATCTAAACTGACAAAAATGTAAATATGAACTGAAATAATTAACAATGAGAAATTGTATGCCGTTTGCCGTGAAATTTATTTTACAAACTTGATTTTAAACAATTGGTATGCAATCGTAAACATGGAATCTATTCGCGCATAGATCGTAACTACGTTATAACATCCATTAACTGGATTTCTAATATATGGAGTCTGGTACGACCTGTACAGGTAGATAACCACTCTGACAGAGTTTGCCTCGAGTGCGAATATTTGAAACGATGAAATTTAGCACGTGATATCGGAGAGAAACAATAGACCCGTATCTCGGAATTTAGATTTTTGTGCAATAAACTTTTAGAATGTTATGCAGGTAGTACATTTTGATTTTATTGTAAAGTATGGAAATCTCACGGAACATATGGAATGTGGAAGAATACAGATTGTTATATTTATTTATTTTCATAGAGAATATATTGTAGTCGTAGCTCTACGGTTCGTTTTTGGATCAATAAAATAGCAATTTCTTTCTTTAACACCATCTTATTAAGGCATCATCGATACCGAAACAGTAAGATAAAGGGTGTTCCGTAATGGAATTTAGTTTTTGAATAAATGAAACTCCGTTACCCTACATGTTAAAATAAGTTTAATTAAAAATTTAAAATCAAAAGACATGCGGATTTTAATGTTTAAATAAAAGGTCTTTTAAATGTTGACCGTCTTGTTCCTGGCACTGCTCCAATCTGGATCTTAAGCTAGCAAAAACTCGTTGACATAAGATGCTTTAACTGTGCTCTAGTTGCTGGGGGGTCAGTGTATACCACACTCTTTAGGTATCCCCACAAAAAAAGTCCAGCGGAGTTAGATCAGGCGATCGTGGCGGAAAGGGGATATCACCGCTTAATGCGATGACGGTGCCTGGAAACAATGCTCTAACCGCGTTCATCGAGAGAATGGCTGTATGTGGTGTGGCACCATCTTGTTGGAACCAGGTGCCGTCTTCATTATAACCCGGAAAATTTTGTAGTTCGGGACGCAAGAAAATTTCTTACCATGTCGACATACCGCTCGCTGGTTACACTTACATTGCGTTCATTTGGATCTTCAAAGAAATATGGCCCAATTATTCCGTGTGCAGACATGCCACACCACACGGTCACTTTTTTAGAATGGAGTTGCTTCTGGTGTAATTGTCGTGGATTCTGATTAGCCCAGTGTTCACAAAAACTGACGACGAGCTATGGTGAACGAATCATCGCCTTTAAAATATGCCTCCAGCATATAAGGCTACTGACAATACTGACAATGAATTCTCTTCAAATCCGCACGATTCTACGAGGCGACGGCAGTGGCACGACTTCATACAATTGCAGAGGGTCGGCATAAGGCTCATTTGAAAACTAAATTTTATTATGGAACACCCTTTATATGCGTGACACAAAAAGTTTATGGTCAATTCAAACATACGCTTACATGGAATATTACACAGAATCAATGCATATAATTAAAGTCGCTGATGCTTGAAGTTGCATACACTTGATAGTATCTGCAGTCTAAACAACTAACAATAAAAAATATATGCAAACACGCTATTTAAACTGTTCTCCTTGGGCCAAATTGTGATTGCGAATAATGAACAAGATCTTGAAGCTACATAAGAAACTTACAAGATGACCAGGATGTGGCGGGACTGTCAACAAATATGGCATAATGTGAATATCTTATAGTGGGCAAAGACCAAACATGTGACTTCTTCTTCTTTTTACGTAGACATGACTCTATCTGTTTTTCAATGTGCCTCCAGTAAGTTGTCGTTCCATCGTTTTTATGGTCTTCCTACTGATCATCGTCTTATTGGGGAACCTCCTCTTTCCGTCTTTACTACTGTATTTATTGTCATTCGGCTTATATAATCGTTCCATTCTACTCTTCTATTTCTTACCCAGTTCTTGATGTTCTCCAACTTGGATCTACGTCGTAGTTCTGTACTTCTAGCTCATAGTGTCTTACCATTAATTTTTTAAGTGTTTTTATCTCTACTCTTTCTAACATCCTTTTTGTCCTCTCTGTTATGTCGTGTTTCTACCGTGTATGTCATTATTGGTATGTCATTTGCTCTATTCACTTTATCTTCCACTTCTTTTTCAAGCTTTCCGTAGCTAGATAATGTGATGCCTAGATATATATACTTGTTCTATTATCTGACCTTCCAGTTCCAATTTACATCAGTTTGCTCTTATAACCATGCATTTTCTCGTTTTTGGGGAAACTAACATGTTAAATTTTGGCGGTTATATTAAATTGGTGCAGCATAAAATCATCTTTTCTCTCATTTGGTATTATTACGATAAATAATGACGCATAATATGACTCAAAACTGTAAACATGTTTTTCTAATAAGTATTTTTCTACTAGGCAATATCCAACGGACCCCTACGCTAAAACCAGTTCGAGATCATTCAGCAAGAGTCGTCGACCGAATTCTAGTAAATTCGCCGCTCAGCTGAAAGACCCGTCCTTGAGTGACCTTCTCGTCTATTCGAAGGGAATCGCGGGAATTCTCGACTAACGACATTTTATATATATATGGAACATTTTATTTAAAGGGACAGTTAGTTTTGAACATCGCGTCGAGTTTTTAAAATGTAACGCACGTATTTTAATAAATGTAAATAAATTATATAATTATTAGTGTGAAATAAATTAGTTATATTATACAAATAAAGACTTTAAGTAAACTATAAGTGTTATAAGTGTAGAACCTTTGATAATAAATAAAGACAATAAATTAGATTAATAAAAATGGTACAGTATCCTTTTTTAGTTCTTCCTTTTTTTACTATTTCATCCATAATCAGGTTGAACAATAGAGGACTCAGGGAATCTCTCTATCTTATCCCAATGCCAGCTTCAATGGGGTCAATTAGTTCTTCTTCTACTTTTAGTTTTATTTTGTTGTTTTGGTAGATATTTTCGATCGTTTTCGTGCCTTGTTGTTCTTCTGCTAGAGTTATAATTTCATTGAATTTATTTGTTAGTACTTTGGTTGTTAACTTTAGTGTTGTGTTTAATGAATTAATTCCTCTATAATTTTCCGGATCCGATTTGTCTTCCTTTTTGAAGAGAGGTATAAGGATGCTTGGCTTGATCTTTATTCTCGAGTAATACTGTTTTGTTCTATTACGTTATGGATTAGTTTTAATAGTTGTTTGGCCATATCTGGTCCTTCGTACTTTTACCCCTTCCTCCTCAATATTTATTTCTTCGTTTGTCATCACGTCTGGTGTTGGTGGTTCATTATCGTTACCTTTAGCAAATAGGGATCGAAACTAGTCGGCCCATGTTTCCTTCTGACTGTGTTTTGTTTTTATTAGTTCGTTCATCCCTTTTCTTTGACCTCTGATCATTCCCCATATTTCTTTTTGTGTTCCGTAGAAATCGTGTTCTATCTATTTTGAGAAGCTCTGCAAGTGTTCTCTTTTTATTTGTCTAAAAGTATTCCTTTCATTTCTGATTTGTTTATAGTGGTTGTATGCCTGTTGCGTTGTGTGTTTTGTATTTTAAAAAGGCTTTTCTTTACATTTTGTCTTTACTTCTTCTCTAAACCATGGTCTTTTCTGTTTTGATATGTTAGTGTTCGTTACTTTTCTCTCTCCAAGTGATTCTGTTGCTGCGTTAGTTATGTTACTTTTGAGTTGTTCCAAGATTTTCCCGATGTTATCCTTTTCTAATATTTTATTCCCAACGATCTTTTTTGATATTCTGTTTCTGTGTAAGTATTCCGTGGATTCCATGTTTAGTCCTTCGACTTTGAATTTTATTTGTGTTGGCGCCGCTATCTTGGGTGTGAAGTATTTCAGTATGGTCACTACCTACATCTGCTTAGTTGAGGTATCTTACGTCGTTGGTTATAACATAATCTATCATAGATCTCTCTGTCTACGGGTGTTATTAAATGTATATTTGTGTTGGTCTTTGTGGTCAAAAAATGTATTGTTTATTCTTAATTCGTTATTCGTGCTGAAGTTTATCATCAGTTCTCCATTTCCGTTTTTAACATTCTCGTTATTGTTTTTGCTAACATGTGACTTAAACTTATCAAATATTGAAATTAGAAGTGATAAAGTTAAAAAAGACAGGAAAAAATAAGCAAAGGAGAGCAGTGGAAGTAGGGAATGATATTTATATATCTACACGTTAACAAAATTAATAGAAACAAACAGACTACAGGTATGGATTAAACGAAATCGAAATGAAGCTGCGTTATACAGAAATTTGAAATTACGAGGCAAGAACAAACAAAACCATATGAAAATGAAACATGATATAAGTAGAATGGATATATTATACAGGTGATGACAAGGGAGAAAGATGGCTCCAGGAGATATTGGAGGGGATTGCTACTTAGTAAAATGAGAACGTACACGAGGAAATTGGGATGACAATAGCAATGAAGCACTAAATGCATGGAATTAACTTTATTAAAATAACTATATCAAAAACTAACAATAGTGATCTTTAAAAATTGTAGTCTTTTACGAATAAAGAAAAAAATATATTGGTAATTTCAATATTTTCTTTGAATTTTTAAACATTGACCTTAATACTTTTTGGAACACAACGTTTTATTGGACTGGCCTAATGTTATCCCATAGAAACAATTGTAATACATATGGATTAGGGTCTTTTGTCATATTTTAATATGTCCCGTTTTTTCGTGATCTAATTCTGAACAGTTGTCGGACTAGTGTCGTTACTTCATGAATTATAGAACAAACCTAATAAAAAATTGGAGTTCTTGCGATCGTTAAATGATGTGTTAGATATGTATACATTCTGTATATTAAAAATGTATTATACCTGTCAGCCAATTTATTCCACCTAACGGGATTTATATAGCTTTATATGTCGAGTGTTTTGAACAATTGATTCTTGTAGACCTAATAATTCTGTAATTACTTACTACGTACGCATAAAGTATGGTTTTGAAAACATCTGAAAACAATATAATAAAAGTAAAAAGAAAGAAAGAAAAAAACTACATATATTAATTATAAAAAATGAATTCATGAAAAACTTGCAGTTTGTTAATTCTACTGTCGGCTCAATCCTAAAATTACAAGGACACAATGTTAAAAGCCTTTAATGAGGAGGGAGAAAATGTTAAAGATGAAGGAAGTGCATTCATGGTGATGTAGATTCAGCTCTCCTCAAATAGTTCAAGCAGTGTCGCAGTTCTGATATTCCTGTGTCCAGGCCACTCTTAAAAGAGAAAGTTACAGAGTTCGAAAACAGTTTGGTGAAGATTTCACATGCTCTAACGGCTGGCTAGATCGGTTTAAAGCCTGGCACTCAATTTCCTTCGTGAAAATTGTTGGAGAGGCAAAATGTGTGGACGAGACCGTGACAGGTGATTGGTTACAAAACACGTGGCCACAACTAAGTCAACCATACTAGGATGAAGATATCTCCAATGGCGATGAATCTGGCGTTTTTTACAAATTTACCCCAGACAAAACTTCAAAAATGTGTCAGTGAAAAACTTTCAAAACAAAGAGTCACTGCTTTTGTTTGTGCAAACAGGACAGGTACAGAGAAAAGAAAGCTTTTGGTTATTGGGAGAAGTTTACATCCTATATGTTTCAAAAACATAAAAACACTGCCTGTAAACTACACAGCCAACAAAAAAGTGTGAATGACTTCTGCTATTTTTGAAGAAGAATTGAGAAGAAGGAACAAGGAACTCTCTTCAAAAAAAAAAAATTCTTCTCTTAGTTGACAACTATGCAGTCCACCTGAAGCTTAATTTGACCAATATCAACCTAGTTTTCTTACCAGCCAACTGCACGAGTGTTTGGAGGAGTTTGAAGGAGTCATAAGAAGTTTAAAGTGCCATTGTCGGAAACAGCTTTTGAAAAGGATGATTTTTTATATGGACAATGGGGAACCCGTGAACATTAGCATCGTTGATGCAGTTCAGTTTTTAGACAATGCGTGGCGTGAAATGCCTTTTTCAGAGCGGATACAAAAATGTAACGTAAACCAGAGATAGTTTGGAACTGATCTTGACTCCTTCATTTCAGAAGACGATCAGGTAAAAACATTTTAAGTTTTAATTGATAAAGAAATTGTGGAACAAGTGCAAAATGTGGAAATTGATGTTGATGAAGGTAATCAAGTAGAAGAAGAAGACGGCGTTAATTGTCTTTCACTCCAAGAAGCAATGAGAGCTGCTGAGACCATATCCAGGTTATACCAGTTCAGGGAAGCATCCACAACTACCAAAGAAGCAGCTCAGATTATTAAGGAGACTACAGAAAAACTTTATTTTTCGGAAAGGGTTGTGCAGAAGAAAATAACTAAGACAGAAAAACTAAATTACTTTTTTCAGCATTAGAGAACTTGTTCATAAAAAATATAGGTTTCATATACATGATGTGTTTTATTTCTTAGCTTTTTTATTGTAAATGCATCTGTAATTTCGTAATTGCAACTGTAATTTTACTTCGTTATTTTTTTCCACGTCTTTTATAACGTCACTCCGATATAGCGTCATTTTTTTACTGGACCATTCAATGACGCTATAACCAAGTTTCACTGTACAATACTTATAGAAAATTATGGAAATGAATAGAAGTTTCGAGAAAGAAGACGAACCTTTTGAACTTTAACTCTGAGCTGAAGTATAGTGAACTCTGTAACTATGTTACTTCCCAATGCATTGATAGTATTCTAGTTTATGATTAGTATGAACACTGGATACATTCGTTTTTATTGGATAGTTCGAGTTAATCGCATTTATTTTTTTTACACTACAAAGGTTCGGTGCACCTTAACTGGCTTCCGAGCTCTATAAAACCACTTAAATCCTACGCAAATTGGCTCTCAACCATATACAAGAACTGGCTCCCACTTATTACGAAATTTCCAAAAACTGAATCTTCTTCTGAAACTCGGATCGTGAGAAAAGCATGACTTGGTCCATACTATAGGTGGAAATTTGGCATCTTCAGCGATGTCGTTCTCTGCCAAGAAATCGGCAAATTTTTGAACTGCCAGATGTCTGGGTAATATTGCTCCAAAATAAATCGCACGACAATCGCCTACGCCTTCGTAGTCCAGAAAATAAAGACTAAACACGTATTTTAAGTAACACGAAATGTCTGATTCTTTTGAATATTCCGTTTTCTAATTCAGTTTCTGAATCTTTCACTACTTGTTTCATGCAATTCAAGTTAATTTCACATATACTAAGAATAGTTTAACAAACTTACCAACTCTGACCAACGTAAAAACGGCATCCTTTCAAATCAGAGTTTGGAAAGCAAAATATATACAAGAGATACGTAGTGTCCATATAAATAGTAAATTGGACAAAAATTTCAAATTATTCTTACTAAAAAACACCACGAAATTGGCGTCCGAAACGTTCTTTAACAATAACTGCTCTCCTTCGTTTGTCGTTATTTTAATTGTATTTAGCACCTCATTCACTTTCTTTGCACTAGTTGATAGTTTCGGTAACACCTCCCTCCGACTGTAGTACATGCAGTTCCTTATCAGATGTACATTATGTGCAGTAGGCGTTTTAATGCCAGCACTGTTCACTTCTTTGTGAAGAAGTTTTATGGGCTTCTTACAAATGTCTTTAACGAACATTCTCATCAATGAATTGTTGAGTTTTCGACGGTGTAGCGTTTCCAGACTGCTGCTCTCATGGTTGTGCTCACCAATAAAGTCGAGCACGTTTCCGTTTTCACATACGACTCATATCAGCCGGATGCACACTGCCATCACTTTAATTAACACCACAACCACTTGTGGAAATTATATTTAAAATTGTTCACCACTAGCATGGGTTTTTCCGGTTTGCTTAACATTTCTGTAACTTGCATCTTCTACGACGATATGATCTAGTACACACAAGATGCAAAACTATCTGCAAACTAATATGAAATAAGTTTGCGTAGGAGTATAAGACATTTGAGATGTGGCTATATCGGAGAATGCTTAAGATCCCGTGGACTGACCGAGTCCCAAAGATGCTCTCCTTCAAGCCATCCTGTAAGGAAAAATATTTGAAAAACGAGGTCCAGGAAGAAGAAGAACATCTTGGTTAAAGAACCTCAGAATCTGGTTCAATACAACATCTGTGCAGCTTTTCCACTCTGCTGCAGATAAGATAAATATTGCCATGATGATCGCCAACATTCGTAACGGATAGGCACATCAAGAAGAAGAATAAGGCTTTAAAGAATGACGGGAAAATCCATTTTATAACTGGCCACCCAGTAAAATCTATCGCTTACTTTCTTAGATTTTCGAAAATTTTATCGGGAGCCAATTCGCACAAACCCCTTTATCCGTAGAGGGCTTATAACCTGCGAGCAGGAGCCAGTTCATATGCACCCAAAAGTTTTACTATCAAAGCGATAAATATTTTGGTGGAATGAATAGGTCTCACACAGGTTTTCGGCTCATATTTTTGCGCCAAGCCACCTATTCTGGTGGCCGAGTCAATCTCACAATCAATTCTGAGTATCATAAAAGCAGATTTTTAATTAAAACAATGAAATGGTTAAAATTAATTGGCAGAGAGCGACTTAGTATTCAGCGTTTCATAATATATTAACTATGAAAGCAACTGTGCAGTCAAATAAAGTAATAATATTGAATTAAAATAGTTTTATTTTCAAACAAGTTTTTAATATAATAATCAACAAAATTATCATCGAAATTAAATTAGCGAATCAGATCAGGTAGATCCTGTAATGATGTGGTTTCGTCTCCAGGAAAGTCATGAAAAAGCACTGCAATAAAACTTCCGGCCGTACTGGAGCTTTATAGATCTACAAAGGAATTAGGTAAAGTAGAACTTAACCACGTAACTCACTCGTATATAAGCGAAACGATATGGTTTTGCTAGGTTAATTAGTTCTACATCACTATAAATGTACGTCCATTATGACTGATAAACAGAGTATATAAGAGTAAATATTAAGTATGGTTACAGGTACATTTAAGAACATTACTTGTATCGGCATGTAAGTAACATTCATATAATTTAAAATTGTACACCATTAAAACTGTACATATAATATTAGTCGCCTAGTATCAAAATCGCCAAAACGCTAGCCAAAATTTTACTTAAAAAACATCACAAAGTTTGCCTTACGTTTCAAAGTAACCTATGTTTTGAAAATATGTATCAAAACCTATGTATCAAAAAAACCAATGTTTAAAAGATCCAATCAGGAGACTTTCTTTCATTCACGTGACCTGAATATCGTAAACAAAAAACATGGCTGATTCATTTTAATCAGTGCTTGGTTATTTACAAAACTTTTAAGTTAATACCAAAAAATATATATTTCACCTGTACCAGTAACACCAACTAAATACCGAAAAAGAATTCTTTTTCTTCTAATGGCGCTACAACCCTTTGTGAATCTTGGCCTGCTTAACAATGTTCTTCCATTCTGCCCTGTCGGATACTTTCCTTCGCCACTGCCTGATGTTCATGGTTTTAAGATCCCTCTCTACGTCGTCTATACATTTTTTACGGGGCCTTCCTCTTGTTCTGTTTCCTTGGGGCTTCCATCTCACCCATGATGGGTAAGATGTAAGTAAGACTAATTTTACAGCTCGATTATCTGGCATTCTTTCTAGGTGACCAAGCCAGTTTAGTCTTTGTGACTTTACAAATCTATTTAATCGATTATGAAAAAGCATTCGATAATGTAAAACACGAATTGATGATAAAATACCTACAAGAGTTGGGATTGGACGACAAGGATATAAGAATTATCGCCAATCTGTATTGGAACCAGATAGCAACAGTACTTCTTCAAAATTTCAACGAAACAGAAGATTTCTCCATTAAAAAAGGAGTAAGACAAGGTTGTATACTGTCTCCAATGCTGTTCAATTTATACGTAGAAAAAGCCTTCGCAGAAGCAGTGGCAGACTCTAATAAGGGTATTAAAGTTAACGGAATATTTATTAATAATATCAGGTATGCCGATGATACAGCCATAGTGGCAGATAACATCGAAGATCTTCAATGCCTTTTAAATGATCTAATTCTTGCAAGTGAAGCTCGGGGTTTGAAAATAAATATCAAGAAGATAAAAACAATGATTATAAGTAGAAATGATTACCCCAACGCAAAGATATATGTCTCTGGAGAAGAAATCGAATAGGTCAGGCAATTTAAATATTTGGGTTGTTTGCTGAACGAGGGTTGGGACCCCGAGAATGAAATAAAGAGCAGAGTTGAACAAGCCAGAAATGCTTTTTTGATAGTGGACGCCTACGCAGAAATGCACGGCACCTTAAGAAGAAGACCAGAAGTGCCAGACCAGCAGGCAGCTTTATTTACATAATCTCACTGTCGTTCAGAGATACTTAAAGGCTACACTTGGGCCTTAGAACTCATTCAGCTATTGCTGGACCGAGGACCAATACAGGAAATCTTCCAATCATGTAGCCTCTACAATCTGGCACCGTTTATGCCAAACAAATATAACTACTGTGAGAGTTGTGTACGACGGATGTAGCGGTCAAAATAAGAACAGGATTATGCTTACTATGTGCATGATATGGTTATGCAAGCGAGCTCCAGTAAATATAAAGACAATGGAGCTATTATTCGCTGTTAGAGAGCACTTATTTATCCCTCCCGATAGGATATTTGCGATGATTGCAAGAGAAACAAAAAAACTTTGTAGCAAAAAAAAAATGTAGCAAATCCTGCAGAATACTACAATAAAATGAAAGATTATACCACTGTTTTGTTAGCTGACCAAGATTTTCACTTTTTGGACTGGAAGACCGAGACTAATAGCTTCAATAAAGCTACAAGGCAGTGGCATTTTATACTTACCGAATGTAAACCTGGAGACATTTTGGTGAAGGGTGATCCAAATTTCAACGTTTCAACTGGAGACTTTGATCTAAATTCATTTTGGAGCCACTTGGCTTCAAAACCCAAGGGTGGAATAGTACTAAGCCCCTTTACAGAACATGGATCTACCTAGCATACCTAACCACGAAGACTTATTCTGTGGTACACAAGGTGAACAAAATATAGCACTATCTGTGTCATTTCATTAAAATAAAATTAATTTTGACAAGAATGTCTTAATTTAACTATAGAAAATGTCACATTGAGAGTGCAGTACGGGTAAGATACGGCAATGCTTTTCTTATGGAGAATAAACACGCAGGGTTGTCGGTTTTCTCCAGCTGTTGATTTCTCATTGTCTCACAGGACCGGCTTGGATAAAATGCATCTGCCGGCAGTACGAGTAAAATATTTTATATCATGTATACGTATTCAGTAGAATAAAAAGGCATTGATGAGTTATTGACAACGAAAACTATGAATTTTGCATATAAAACGTCAACATGAGATATACAATTGAATCATATTCATAAGAGTAACATTTGAACACCTCTTTACAAGAACAACATACAATAACTATAGTTTTAATGTTTTACATAAAATAGAAAAACCTACATAATTTCTAGGAAAGACTTTGGAAACTTGGAAATGATATTATTTATAGATATTATATATAATATTCAAATTTCCAATTCGTTCATAGAAATTAGATTTTTTCTATTGTATGTAAAATATTAAAAATACAGTTATGTTGTTTCTATAAATAGGTCTTCATTTCTTTTGTAAAACTTCTGCTACAAATTACCATCATTAACATAATCACCTAAATATGGCCATAAACTTGTTTGTCATAATTAGTATTTGATAAACTCCAAGCTTTCCCTATTTCACCCCCTACCCATCCTTAGGATGTGCTTAGATGTGCTGAAAGTGCTTTTGGAAAACGAAACTGCACTTCAAAATTTAGTCCGAGTTTCAACAGAGAGCATGGAGTCCCATAAGTTTAAATCCGGTGAATTATTTAACAGTTGCGCTAAACTCGTAGTGTTAAATGTGTTGTGTTTTTTACAAAATACGGAACAACTTAATGTAAGTGCTGCTGTAAGACGTACTTCGTTGATGACTGGTGTTAGCGAAAGAAGCATTTACAATTCCCAAAAAGAAAAAGAACAGAGTGGAACGTTGAAATCGCCAAAAAAAAACGTAAAAAACGAGTGTGTCAATCAAATTCTAGAATATTCACATATGACGAGGGTGTAAGAAGTATTCTACGGAGAATTGTTCATTGTGAATTTTTCATGAAAAATTTGCCGCCATTATTAAAGCATATACATAACTTCATACAAAGTAATGAGGATATACAGCCGTTGTCTCTTTCTACTTTATACAGACTTCTGAAAGATATTGGATTTGTTTATAAGAAACGTGGCCGAAGAAGCATCATGGTGGAGCGAGAGGATATTATTCATTGACGCCATAATTATTTGAGAACTATACGACGTTTGCGAAAAGACCATTGCAATATCATATATTTGGACGAATCGTGGGTTAATGTTGGCCAATCTATAAATTACGAATGGTGCGATACTACGATATAAAACAGTCGTGATGCTTTTTTCAAAGGTTTAAGTACTGGCTTAAAAGCACCTACTAAACGAGGTCCACGATATGTTTTATTGCATGCAGGCTTTTCAGGAGGTTTCCTTCCTGGCACACAGCGTGTTTTTCTGGCAAAGAAAAATGATGGCGACTATCACGATGAAATGGATGTCGCATATTTTGAGTCGTGGTTTAAGGAGACATTAATATAAAATTTACCAAATAATGGTCGCAGGAATGTAATTGTAATGGACAATGCATCGTACCACTCCTGTAAAGAGAGATTCCCTAACAATTCCTGGAATAAAGCTGAAATCAAGGAATAGCTAGTGGAAAAAGACATTTTCTTCGAGGAGTGTTATTTGAAATCCAAGCTATTAGAAGCAGCGCGTGCTTTTAAAGATCAATACGATAAGTATCATCTTGATGAGTATGCTTCACAACATAATGTTTATATTTTAAGGCTTCCTCCATATCACTGCGAATTGAATCCTATAGAAATGGTGTGGAACCAAGATAAGCGATATGTAGGTACCCATAATACCACTTTTAAAAACGACGAGGTATGCCAGTTGATCGACGACGGTTTTGCACGCGTCACAGAGCAAAATTGGCGCAATTATGTCACTCATGTTGTTGAGAAAACGGAAACTGAGATGTTGACTGCGGACAACCTGCAAGATGACGTAGACCAATTGATAATACACGCGAACACAGGGGAGAGTAGTGAAAGCGAATCCGACATCTCGGATGTAGAGGACGACTTTACTATAATTAATTGAATATCTGTGAGTAATCTCGATTATTTTACACTGTATAACCAATAAAATGCACAAGGAAACAAAGTTCCTGTATTTGGCTGTATACCATATATTAAAAAATTTTGAATAAAATTCTTTATAAAAAGGTATATAAAAAACCCAGTTGGGCTATGTTGAATTGACAAAACGTTTTCGGAATAAATATTCCATCATCAGTGTCTAGTTAATACATGGATGTAGCCACTAAATATGTGGGTAAAAACCCTTTAAAAATTATTAAATAAACGGTATGTCTACGAGGACTTTGTCAAAGCAACTGTCAGTTGCTTTGACAAAGTCCTCGTAGACATACCGTCTCAGGACTCGCAACTAATGTAGAGTCATATGTCGCCATGTTACCAATCCAACGGTAACTTTAAAATCTTAACTGTAAATTAGACATAATGTAAACCAAATTTTATTTAATAATTTTTAAAGGGTTTTTACCCACATATTTAGTGGCTACATCCATGTATTAACTAGACACTGATGATGGAATATTTATTCCGAAAACGTTTTGTCAATTCAACATAGCCCAACTGGGTTTTTTATATACCTTTTTATAAAGGATTTTATTCAATAAAATGCATTTACCAGTCCAATCAGAGTATGGGCTTTTCGGATATTTGGCTGGGTGCACGGAAATCGAGTTCCCGGAGGTTCCACCCTGTATATTTATAGCTATCAAGAAATGTAATTTAAAATACATTTGTTAGTTTAATAAAGTATACAGTTTTATAATAAAATTCTCGCTAAAAACTTAAGGTCTTTTTATTCAAATTCATGTCTCTTATTTGGCTACTTGAAGGCAATTATTTTATCAATATATTATTTTATAATAAATAACAGAGCCCGGCGTAGAGATCTGGGTACGGTTCTGTGACTACCACTTGGACCTCTTTGTATCGCCAAGCACAAGGCGTGAAATCCGGCAATTGTGCATTCCTATATTAGCCGTACTGCACTCTCGGTGTGACATTTTCTATAGACCCATTTTAAATGACTTGGAGGCATCGAAATTTGTATCAAAGTCACCAAAGTTACAGTATTAGTATCACAATCGCCAATGTTCATTTTTCTTTTTGAATTTTCTCAGTAGATACTTGACAGACTTTAAAAAATATGTGTGAAGCAAAATCCTCATTACATATTTACAACAAATTATAATACTTAGGCAAATCGTAACCGAAATAAAGCTACTACAGAATTTCGCGGTTCCTGTAAAATTGGCCAAGGTGGAGATTGGCGACTTTGATAATAGACGACTTATATTTGCATAACTGTTATATATTTTGTAAAAGACAGCACCATAATATTGGTAATTTGTAATTTCAGGATTTAGTTTATCGTACCGGGACCTGAGAAATCGGTCGTCCGTGGTAGAATAAATTGATTGTAAGTGTTTTTATTTATTTCTCTTTACCTAAATTGAAATGCACACATAAGTAAGACATTCAATGTTATAAAAATAGTAAACTTATATCTAATGCTTCTTTGCATTGTTTTATCACCTTTTAATCGTCTTTAACCATAATTAATCAGTTAATAAAGAATGCTTAAAATATTTTTTTCTGTAGACATTATATCTGAAGAGATCAAACAACCATACGTTAAAAACGCTCTTCAAATTCCTTTTGAAAATATTCCAAATGAAGGTTATAATTTATTAATTTTAATCCTCATTAAAAACAATACTTAAGCCTTTATATTCATATCTGCGATTCGTATCTGTTTTTAAATATTTGAATAACAGATATTCAGGTATTTTACTCTTCACATTCTTAATCCACAGGAATCCAAGACGATGGAACCTGTTTAGTAATATAAGACGGTCTCTACCAAGCATTATATTACATGAAAATTTTTTAGAGGCATATACACTTAATGGTACATAATTTAATTAAATATTCATTGTTTATCCTGGAAATATGATTTAAATTTTATCTTTATAAGAATATTTGAACAATTCAAAAAGCTTTTATGCGTTTAAATTCAGAATTCGAAAAATATCTGCAGACAGTGATGAACTTCTTGTTAAAAGCTAGGGAAGGATATAACCGTTGATTAAATAACCCAAATTTGGGTTATTCAATCAACGATATAACTGAAGATAAACCATACAAAAACCTTTGTATTTGTCTTATCCGAAATAATATTTGTCTGGGATGATAAACAACCTCCTTGAAATCTGTTATCTTCTTCTTCTTCTTTGCGTGCCGTGCTTGTATTCAAGCGTTGGCTATCGTCATATTGACAAGCTGATGAAATGATTCTCGGTCGGCAGCTAGATGAAACAGTTCCTCGACCGTTCGACCTGTCCATTGTCTAATGTTACGCAGCCAGGACAGTTGTTTTCTTCCGACCCAACGTTTTCCTTCGATTTTGCCCTGAATGATTAACCGGAGTAAGCGATATTTAGGTCCTCATATTATTATATGACCGAAGTATTGGACCTTTCTCATTTTGATGATGTTGATCAATGCTCGCTCTTTGTGCACGGTCTCTAGCACGCGTTCGTTAGATATGTGTGCTGTCCACGGGATTCTGAGCATGCGACGGTAACATCATAACTCAAACGCTTCTAATTTGTTAAGATTTTTTATTTTTGTTGTCCAGGTTTCACATCCATAGAACAAAGTGGACCAGACGTAGCACTTCAATACTCTTAGACGTGTGGTCAACGGCAGACTTCTACTGCATAATACAGAACGCCGGTTAATAAAGTTTTTCCGTGCGAGCTCTATTCTGGTCGAAATTTCCTCGTCACTTTCAACCCTGTAGTCAATCCAGCTACCCAGATATCTAAAGTATTCCACCCTTTCCAGGATTTTGTTATCTAATCTTAGTACTGAGTCTTCGATATTAATTTTTCCGACCACCATCCATTTTGTTTTTTTTTTGCGTTGATTGTTAAGCTCTTTTCAGTGCATTCGTTGTTTACAGCATTCAACAGGGTTTGAAGATCTTCTAGACTCTCTGCCATCTTCTTATTTTAAAAACTGGTTCGGTGTAGGCATTAAACAACATCGGTGACATAACACATCCCTGTCTGACACCACGCTTATCTGTTATCTACTATGACATAATGTAGGCAGCATTATGTCATAGTAGTCGCGAAGTATGAAAGAAGCGGACAGTGATAGTGATCACTTTCTGGTAAAATCTAAATTCAGAACACAAATACCAGTACGGAAACTAGAGCAACAAGAAAAAAGAGATAGATGGGACATAGAATCTCTTTAAACACCAAATAAAGAACTGGATTATTAAGTAACTATAAGCAGTAGATTTCAATTGCTAAAAGAGGAAGAGTATTAGACTTACGACAAGCATAGTAGCGAGTGGCATCAATTACAGCCCAAGCAGCAAAGGAAACCATTGGAAAAAAGAGAACTAGCCCAAAACGGAAATGAGAGGACAAGGCAGAATGAAACAAACAATGCAAGGAACTGCTGGAAATAAAAACTCACAAAAGATTGAAAATGCTACAAAACCCTACAGATGAGAACAAAGAAGAGTTTCACAAAATAAGAACACAGACAAGTCAATTACTCAGAACTAAAAAAAATACATAGAACAGCAAATACAAGAAATGGACACAAGTGGTGAGAGGAATTAAGTAAGGACATTCATTAGGAAAGGGAAGACAGTTAAACAATGTGGAAATATTGGAGTAATATACAAGCTATGAGAAATTAATTGTGATTAACTAATGATAGAAACAGAAATCGTCGAACTACATTCCATTCTTCAGATGTGGAAATACCAGCACCAATACTTTACAAGAAGCAAAGAATGCGATAGCATCTCTTAAATATCAAAAAGCGCCAGGATGGAAGAATGATGTTAAAACCGATTTATCTAGGATTAGAGTACATTAAGGGGAAATGGAAGCGTAAGATCATAGAAGATCGAGGGCTATAGTGGACGCAACGAAGACTCATTCCGAGTTGCAAAAAGCCAGTCAAAAAAAAGAAGATCGTCAAAATACAGCATTCACTTTGTGTTATGCAGATTTGGTACTTTAGACAAAGACAGTCCAAAATTCATAGTTTGACCATATTTATCGTTTTAAACAAACTATCTTTGTAATGCCACTGTACTAAACGAATCCTTAATTCCTTTATTAAATGAAATAACTCCCGATAGCGATCTAGAAATTTACTCATTACTGCGGTCATTTTGTACCAAAACAAAATTATATTTAAGGCCCTTTGGGCTGTCGAACGAACCACTTACGAAAAAATCTCTCAAATCACGATGAGGAGAGAGAAAAGCTCTTCGCATCTTAGGCCAGTCTTGAAACTTTCTAATAAATAATGCATTATTCTTCTTCAAGTTCTGCTCGTATCGGAGATTGGAAATCATTCTGGCAATTATAATTTTGTTACAAGTTGTAAGCAAGTGAATTTCGTTTGTACTTTTTCTTTTTGTCAATAAGACCTTTAGTGTTTAAACGTGAAAATCAATGAATAAAATTTAATGTTTTTTCACACCTATTCAGTTTTTTCTGTGTGTCTTATGGAACAAACGCAAATAAGTCAGGTAAATACTTTGTTTTTATTATTTGATTTGTAGCTTAACAAATAAAAGATTCATCACCATCTACATATCTATAACATCTTATCAATTCAGTATTCCTTCGTTTATTATCACCCGACTATTTCAGAAGGCGCTGACACACTAAGCTTAAGCTTTTTTCTCGTTACCAATTTAACTTGTTTTAAATTAACTCGTTAGAATTAAATCAATTATTTTTTTTTAGGTTATATTAGTTATCTTTTGAACTTTGTCCTCCTACTTTCTAAACAGTTCAGTCACAAACTGTGTATAATATCGCTGATCCACAAACTCCTGAACTTTTTTCCGTTTATTTCTCTTATAAGTTTCAATATTTATATTTATACACTTTATTTTTCTTGATAAGGTTTCTAGCTCAATATCAAACGCTTAATCTTCCAAACCTCTGTCCCTCATAAAGCCTATAGCGGGGTAAGATGGCCAAAAGTGCCCCCGCACCGAGCAGCACCGCGACTTGTGTTCAATAAAGCATATAAAAACATGACTTTATACAAATTTTTAGCTTCCCAGAGCCCATAGAACTTCTTAAATCTAAAAAAGAAGCTTTTTTCGACTTTATTTTTTTCTGGACGCAATTTCTGAAAAAATTCATGAAGATGTATCTTTCGAATATAAACTAGCCTGATTTTTTTCAAATTTTTATATTGAAAATTGAGCTCAGGAAAAATTATTGAAATTTTCAATAATTTTTTAGGTTATGTTAATAAATTTTGGCTAACTTTTAAATAGTAATTTTTTATGTATTTCTTTTTTCGTTCTTTTAAATCGACAAGCCATAATTTTTAAACTGATTTATTTGCACATAACCTCAACACTTAATTGGTAATTCAACATTTTTCAACATTTTTTCTTCCAAATTATTAAAATCCATTGTAAAGGTCCCCATTTAACTCTTTTATAAAGATAAAATTCGAAAGGACCACGTTTTTTATCCTTTTCGCACTTTTTTTTACCTTACCTCAAAATCAGATAGTTAGATGTATGCTTTTCCATCTATTTTCTTACAGGCTATGAATCATCATTGTTAAAATAATCATTTTTAACTTATAAATTCTCAAATTGCGAAAAAATCGTGATTTTCTAATATTTTTCCAGTTTATTAGCTCATAAAAATAATAAAATTGAAGGATGCGATCAAAAATACGCGTAAATTCGATCATTTAGCTACTAGATTTTAAGGTTATGAGCCAATAAAGTGAGAAAATATTAGAAAATCACCATTTTTTCGCAATTTGAGAATTTGTAAGTTAAAAATAATTATTTTTACAGTGATGATTCATAGCAAGAAAATAGATGGAAAAGCATACATCTAACTATCTGATTTTGAGGTAAGGTAAAAAAAAAGTGCGAAAAGGATAAAAAAAACGTGGTATTTTCGAATTTCATATTTATGAAAGAGTTAAATGGGGACCTTTACAATGGATTTTAATAATTTGGAAGAAAAAATGTTGAAAAATGTTTAATTACCAATTAAGAGTTGAGGTTATGTGCAAATAAATGAATAAAAAAACGGTTTTTTTGATTTTTCGATGCTTTCCGTTTAGAAATTGAAAATTCGGCCTTGGCCATTTAAAAGAATGAAAAAAAAATACATAAAAAATACTATTTTAAAGTTAGCCAAAAATTATTAACATAACCTAAAAAATTATTAAAAAATTTCAATAATTTTTCCTGAGCTCAATTTTCAATATAAAAATTTGAAAAAAATCAGGCTAGTTTGTATTCGAAAGATACATCTTCATGAATTTTTTCAGAAATTGCGTCCAGAAAAAAAATAAAGTCGAAAAAAGCTTCTTTTTTAGATTTAAGAAGTTCTATGGGCTCTGGGAAGCTAAAAATTTGTATGAAGTCATGTTTTTATATGCAATTCTTTTACAATAAATTTTGATAATATGGAAGAAAAAATGTTGAATTACCAACTGAGTTTTGAGGTTAAGTGCAAATAAATGAATAAAAAAACGGTTTTTTTGATTTTTCGATGCTTTCCGTTTAGAAATTGAAAATTCGGCCTTGGCCATTTAAAAGAATGAAAAAAAAATACATAAAAAATACTATTTTAAAGTTAGCCAAAAATTATTAACATAACCTAAAAAATTATTAAAAAATTTCAATAATTTTTCCTGAGCTCAATTTTCAATATAAAAATTTGAAAAAAATCAGGCTATTTTGTATTCGAAAGATACATCTTCATGAATTTTTTCAGAAATTGCGTCCAGAAAAAAAATAAAGTCGAAAAAAGCTTCTTTTTTAGATTTAAGAAGTTCTATGGGCTCTGGGAAGCTAAAAATTTGTATGAAGTCATGTTTTTATATGCAATTCTTTTACAATAAATTTTGATAATATGGAAGAAAAAATGTTGAATTACCAACTGAGTTTTGAGGTTAAGTGCAAATAAATGAATAAAAAAACGGTTTTTTTGATTTTTCGATGCTTTCCGTTTAGAAATTGAAAATTCGGCCTTGGCCATTTAAAAGAATGAAAAAAAAATACATAAAAAATACTATTTTAAAGTTAGCCAAAAATTATTAACATAACCTAAAAAATTATTAAAAAATTTCAATAATTTTTCCTGAGCTCAATTTTCAATATAAAAATTTGAAAAAAATCAGGCTATTTTGTATTCGAACGATACATCTTCATGAATTTTTTTAGTTTTTTTAATGCAAAATTGCGTCCTAAAAAAATAAAGTCGAAAAAAGCTTCTTTTTTAGATTTAGAAGGTTCTATATGCAATGGGAAGCTAAAAATTTGTATGAAGTCATGTTTTATATGCTTTATCGAAAGCACAAGTCGCGGTGCTGATCGGTGCGGGGGCACTTTTGACCATCTTATCCCGCTATAGCCTTTATACTGTATCATCTCTTCCAATGTTTCTTTATTTCTTTCGATTTTTCTATTGCTCACAGTACATTGTTTGAACTTTCGTTTAAATAGTCTGTAGTTTGGCCGATATACGATCAAATAAGTTTCGACTACTTCACTTAACTGTGACTTATACGTGACCCATACAATATTATTATTTGGTCACTGTTGATAGCACCCACATTAGATATCTCTATATTTTTTAGAAATAACTTTTGACTCAAGAGTGTCGACTTTATTGGAACGTTTAAGTTGTTGATTGGTTTAACGCCAATGTTATTATCTACCGTACATTCCTCATCGATAACAAATTCCTGGCCTAAATGTACTTGCTACAAACGTAATCACGCATGCCGTGAGCTTCGTGACTATTCGATCCAGATAGCGGTGATCTGTGCATGGCAGGCACCATGGCTCGCGGGGGAGAATGGCGGCAAACCATCGTACCGCCTTATCAACCGTCATCGTGACTATGAGGCCAGCAACGGCAAAGAACGAAGAACGATTCGACGTTGGCATGCCGATATTGCCGGCTATCTCGCCGGTACTATCATCTTGGAAATAGGATGCTGTACTGTCACGTTCGGTGTGCTATGCAACAAAGAACTGCAGAAGACAATGAGAAGGTCGTTAGATAGTGCAGTAGAAAAAATTATTAATTATGTAGATGTAGTTAAAAGAGAGGTACATCCACTTGTTGCATTTAAGTAAAAAATTAAAAAATATTTTCTTAAGTTGAGATTTACACAAATTAAGTTATGTATATAAATAAGTTTAAGTAACAATCAATTTTATTATTATCTTCCAAATAAATACATTTTAAATTAATTAATTACTTAAAAAGTTTTAAAAAGGTTTGTGGAATTATCTTTCTACTCAATTTTGATGGTTGGTAGTTCCAGCTAGATGCGAGGTAATGAACTTTTATGTTTTTCGAATCAATACAGCAAGATACCAAAGACTACAAAAATGTATGTAATAAAAAATAAGAAAAAAATCAAAGCACCTTCAAGGAGATATTCCTTTGAGGATGGTATATAATGATGGTGAAGTTGGTAATATGAGAAACCAAAATAAACCGCAAAATTGAAACTGAAACAGAAAAAAAATGCTTTTCAAATTTCTAGTCCAAATAGAAAGGTAAATTTCAATAAAATTTCATTATAAGTATTAGTTTTATACGCTAACAACATTTTTTAACGAAACAAGCATTAAATTATTTTTACTATAGATATATTATATTGCCACTGCTTTTTTCATGAGCTTACGCAATTTTATTTTTTTGTATGTATTGGGGGGTGGTTAGTATAAGTCTAAGTTCGAGTTTGTGGGGTCGCACCATTATCCCCCGGCTGCCATTATGGAAAGAGGGGTACAAAGAGTTTTTGCGCCGTATCTCGTAAACTAAAAACCCTACAAAACATTTGATAAGAAATTATTGTAGCAAATGAAATTGTCTACTGTATTTCTATTACTTTTTATCGTAAAGTGGAAAATAAACAAAGTTATAAACAAAAATAACTAAAAGTTTACAAGCAAATTTTCTCTTGGGCCTTATAATAGGGAGAAAAATTTTCACTGCAAATTTGTTTAATTTTATTAATTTATCTGGGTTTTACGGCACTCCGAATTTAACCGAGTTCTATACTCTCATTTCTATACTCACAACATTCCTATGTTATTACACTCAGCTGCACAGCAGCTGCACAGCAGCTGCACAGCACTATGAGGATGATAGCAGGTACAATAATTAAATGGCCTCCAGTATTAAGTCACATCCCATCTCCATATTTGCGACAAGTCGACGCACTTACACGTGAATACAAAAAGATCATGAACAATATAAACCTGTCAATCCACCAAGATACCGAGGATGCACGAAATACCTGTCTCCGTTCTAGAAAACCACCAATGAAAACGGCAAGAATGATACATGAGGAGTTCAACGAATGCATGGTCCCAAGAATGGAACGCATGGCAAAATAACATGCCCTGCATTACCCATAAGCCACCAGATTTTGATCTTCCA
Source organism: Diabrotica undecimpunctata (assembly GCF_040954645.1). Classification (NCBI taxonomy): domain Eukaryota; kingdom Metazoa; phylum Arthropoda; class Insecta; order Coleoptera; family Chrysomelidae; genus Diabrotica; species Diabrotica undecimpunctata. Next base: position 111,672,219 of record NC_092811.1, on the reverse strand, counting down.
CGCAAAACATGGTCCACTCTAAATAGGATCCGAACCAGACATGGCAGATGTGCATACATGCTACATAAATGGGGAAAGAACCCGTCTCCTCAATGTGACTGTGGGGAGAATCAAACCATCGACCACATTTTTGAAGAGTGACCCTCAAGATCCTACAATGGTAGCCCTGAAGACTTCCTGTTTGCAACTTCAGAGTCAATTGATTATGTTAATACACTTGATGTTTGTTTGTAACTATTTAAAGTTTGTCATATACCTATATTACTAGTGTTTGTAATTTTGTTCTAAATGTGTTGTAATTGCCATACGGTAAATAAATAAATCCTATGTTATTGTTAATTTATTATCGACCCTTTTCCCTATTACCTACGAAGTAGAGTCTGGAGCAGCTTTTTTGTTTGTAGTATCCTTAATAAGCCTAAACCACATATTGAGCATAATTATATATTTAAAACGTTGCTTGCCAGCAATTGTTTTTTCATTTTCTTTGATGGTCCAGGCTGCGGTTCAAGATCTAATTTTAGAATTAGAATTGGGGTCATTGTAGGGTAATTTGGATTATCGTGATGTTACTGCAGATTCCACAAGATCAAATTGAGGCACACTTCGGTGTGCTGGGTGCTGAAGTATTTAAAGTTTGAATTGGTATCCGAATTTTTTCATGATTTTTTGAGCCCCATTCTTTAGGATCGCAGTGTTTTCCGTGCCACGACTGAACCTGGTGATAAACTCGGTGACTGTGAAAACAGGTTGCATCTTGTGTTGGAGCAAGCGATAAACTTGCTGTTCTACTGTCTGTACTGTCCAGAGAATCTTCTTTATTTCCACCATATACAGAGACGAAAAAACGTTTGCCAATGAGAGTAAGCAAAGATGGCTCGACTTTCTTACCGAGAAATAATACTGTTCTGCTAGCTAACTTAAAATTTTGATGAATTTAAGCGCATGCGTGTAGTGAATATCGCCTTATAAGTTTAATGAGTCACACCCTTAAAGTATTCTTGTGTATTATCCATTCCAGAATACGAGCAAAATTAGAACACAGCATAAGTAAAACACAATTCGGTTTTAGATGCGGTTTTGGAACTCGAGAGTCGCTCTTTGCAATACAAGTCTTGATTAAAAAATGTCTGGATCAACAGAAAGATGTTTACGCCTGTTTTATCGACTATGAGATAGCATTCGATACTATCAAACACGACAAACTCATAGAACTATTACATCTTACAAGACTTGACACTAAGGACATCCAGATTATAAAAAATCTATATTGGAATCAAACAGCCCACATAAAGAATGGACATATGGTGAGTGAAAACGTAACCATTTCGAGAGGGGTTAGACAGGGCTGTATTCTTTCGCCACTACTTTTTAACCTGTACACGGAACAAATATTTCTAGATGCACTGGAAGAGTACAACGAGGGCATCAAGATTAATTGTGTACCAATAAGTAATTTTCGATATGCAGATACTGTTATACTGGCCGATAACATCGAAGATTTACAGATAATGCTAAATAGAGTAAATACAACTGGCATCCAATTTGGACTGAAGATCAATAGAAAGAAAACTACATTTATGGTGATCAGTAAAAATAACATTCAACATGTCGACCTGAATATTGAAGCCAAACGTATTGAAAGAGTACACCGATTTAAATATCTGGGATATACAGTAAATGATAAGTGGGACCCAGACGTAGAGATTAAGATCCGAATTGAAATAGCAAGATCCAAATTCATCAAAATGAGAAAGCTCTTAAGCAACCGCCACCCAAGCGTTAACGTAAATGCTACGTACTCTCTACGCTACTTTACGGAGTTGAAGGTTGGACGTTAACAGCAGCAACTATAAAGAAGTTAACGGCTCTAGAAATGTGGCTGTATCGACGCATACTGAGAATACCTTGGACAGATAGAGTGACCAACACAGAGGTATTAAGACGAATAGGTAAAGAGGTGGAATTGTTAACAACTGTTAAAAGGAGAAAAGCGTCATACTTGGGCCATGTGTTCCGTAATGATAAGTACAGTCTGCTACAGCTTATCGTGGAAGGCAAGATTGAAGGTAGAAGATTTTTGGGCAGAAAGAAGAAATCCTAGCTGAGAAACTTGAGAGAATGGTTTCAAATACCAGAAGCTGCGAACATAATACATGCGGCACAAAACAGAGAAACCTATCGTTTGATGGTCGCCAACCTTCGGTAGAAGACGGCACATAAAGAAGAAGCGCATGCTGAAAAAGCATGGAGAAACAGCAATTTCTCTGCAATGACGTCGCCATATATACAACTAGAAGGGCAGTATCATTGATTTGACTTACAATTTTTGCAAGTTAAAAAAATACATTGGGCTGCTTTGTTCCTAATGCCGTAAGCAAGGTAAGAGTAGCAATGTCCTCTGACACAATAGTCACAGAATCATATAATTCGAACGCAACAATCGCAGAAGGAATAATGACTGTAACTGCAACTGATTCAGACTGAACGAGACTAAAACCAGTTTTGAGAAAGTCTATTAGGTTTGTTTTGTTCTTTTTATTACCAAGAAATTTATCACAATTCAATACGTCTCTACATGGCGAAATAGGAAGCACGATTGAAAGAATAACTATAGAGGAAAGAAACAGCTGAACCTCCTAGGACAAAAATTATAGCAATTTTTCTACTGCTTAGGATTGTCGTAAATGTACACTGATTAGAAATTATTGTAAAACCTAATGATATTCCAAGACGAAGAATATCCTGGCTTAAGAACTTAAGGGAATGGTTTGAATGCAGTAGTGCAGAACTTTTTAGAGCGGCAGTGAACAGAGTCCGCATAGTCATGATGATCTCCAACCTTCGATAGAAGATGGAACTTAAAGAAGTAATAGAAATGACATTTTGAAGAAGAGCAGCAAGAGAAGAGCATATTAGAAACCAACAAATCCAAAGGCAGATGGAAGTAGAAGACAAAATAATACAACGTATAGAAAAGCAACAATTATTATGGTGTGAATAAGTAAGGCGAATGGGAGAGGAACGACTTCCAAGAAAGATATTGGAATGAGTCCCACCGGAGAAGAGAACACGATGCAGACCATCTACAGCATGGCTTCAAAGAAGTACCAAAGCAATATTAGAAAGAAATTTAAGTAAAAACGACTGGATGGATAGACAGGCTTGAAGACAGGGAACCCAAAGGCGAATTATGATATAAAAGGAAGTTTGACGGACGTAGTTGTGTACACAGAAGATCTGTATGTAACTTTACAGACAATTTTAACTTTGAAGGCAGTTTCATTATATTATGGGACTGTAATAATTAGAATAGTAGCATATACGACAAGAGCAAGGCCCTAGAAGTTGGATAGACGATGTAGAGAAAGATATTAAAACAATGAACATCAGGCAGTGAGTGGTGAAGGAAAGTATCGGGCAGGGCAGAATGGAAGAACGTTATTAAACATGCCAAAACCACCAAATGGTTGTAGCGCCATTACAAGAAGAAGAAGAAGCATACAGCACATTGAAATAAATTTAAAAATTATTACTGACTGAAAAATATGCGATATCCTTAAACAATGAACATGTTTTACCTTCTGTCGCTTTTATTTCTGTACGATAAAGTGCTAATGCATGATAATGTCCGAGAAATGAGGAGAGAAGTGGTAGTCTAATACATTGAAGATAACAAGACGCCAGCACTTGACTGGCCAGCAAATAATCCCAACGCATATCGACATATAACATGTATGAGACACGCTGAAAAGAAATATATGAGCACAAAATCCAGTTCCATCTTAAATTTACAACTAATGCGCATAGGACAAATTTATTCAAATTTCGTAAGGTGTCATCAGACCTGTTGGTCATCGTGATTCTGAGGTAGCTCGCTATCATTAAATCTAGATGAGGAAGTGCTCAGTACTAAAGTGTTATTAAGTAACTTATTGTGTTTCAAATTAATTAATGTTGAAGAATTTGTTAAAAATGTTAACAATATAACATGCAATATTTTTGTTTGCAAGTATATTTTTGTCTATAATATCTATTTTTAACATCTATTTATTTATTATATAATATCTATTTCTTACACAAAACATAATGCATGTATGTAATCTTTGTCTTATTTTAAAGACACATCTAAAGTAATTTGGTTTTTATTATATTATAACAGCAGTATTTATCACCAAGACTTCTATACTAAAATTCTTTTGGTAAATCATTTTCCAAGAAATATGTCGGAAGATGACAACCAAAGCCAAAGGCCGCGTCGAGAATAAGATTTTTATTAATTACGAACGTTAATTATTCTTCGCGAGTTTGATGGATTATAGTTAATTACACATCTATTTCTACGGGCATGATGTATATGTATACGGTATCTCAACAAAAAGGAATAAAGAACTACTAATTACATTGAAGCTGTAATTTGCTTTGTTGTGATTGGTAAGAGTAAGCTTAACATAAATAAAAATTACGAGCTAAGAAAATATATTCGTACAAATCTATACCAGTTTAGTTCATTAGTTCAAGTTCATTTAAGAGACGACACAAAGATAAAAAGAAGTGAACGACTGGTATGTATAATCTTTTATAAAGGGTGAAGAATTGAAAAGAACCTTTCGGGATACATCACAGAACGTTTTCGGACTAACAAGTCCGTCATCAGGGCATTTACCAGGTAAACATGAGTAAAGTCACTAAATATGTGGGTAAAAATCGTTTAAATGATATTAAATTTGTTATTTATTACATATTTGCTAATAAATTCGTAAAATGTTAAAGTTTTAAATAGATAAACTGCATGGCAACGCAAGACTCTTTCTTCTGGAAGGTCTGCAGAAAGTCGTACTAATTTAAATGGCTACCAGCAACGTAAGATAACCATGTCGATCGCCAACATCCGAAACGAAAATGCATCGCAAAAAGAAGAAAAAAATGATGACGCCACGGCTAACATAGCAGACGACATGGAGGAGCTCCAAGAGACAGTCAATACTATGAATGGAATAAGGGAGGAGTAGAGTACTTAACATTATCGTTGATAAAACGAGATTTATGACAATGATAGACAGTCCCATAAATAAACACAGTTGAAACTAAACAAAGGACTTATATAGATAATAAAGAAACTTAAATATGTTGGAGTAGACCTTAAACAGTAAAAGGTACTGTGACGAAGAAGTAAAAATACAAGTAGGAATAGTTTGAAATGCTTGGTGCTCATACTGAATTTAATAACTACCTTCTCAATGCGGAATTTCTTTAAATATTTGTATCAACCTTAAAAAAGTACATATTGGCAATCCTGATGTAAGATAATGAGAAATTTCCATAAAACAAAATCAATAAATTGGCGTGGGAATTACTGTCTAGCTATGGAGCCCTGGAGAAAGAAGTGAGAGATCAAGTATAAAAAGCAAATAGACTGGCAGGATGAATTAATAACACTATATGGCGAAACAGACATATTAACACTGAATTTATAAAGCCAGTGTAAGACCAATAATGACATATGCCTGTCATCAGTGATTTATTATTGTTACATAATAACAACAATTAAGATTTTAAAATAAACCTAAAGAAATAAAAATTTATGGTGATAAACAAGACACTAAGTTCAGAAGGAGATCTGATTGTTGGTGACACAGTAATTAAAAAAATACCATACTAAAGAAGTAGAATAGAAATCGCAGGAAGGTCTTTAACAGAATGAGTAAGTTCTTTTGCAACTGAAACTAATATATTGGTCTGAGGATCCATATGTTGCACTGTTTTGTGTTTTACACTATATTTTAGGGTGTTGAGACATGGCTCTTAAAACATAGGAACATAAAAAATATTCAACCCTCTGAGATATGATGCTGCCGTCATATTTTAAAAATGTTTTTGATGGATAGAATAAAAAATGAAGAGGTACTTCAGAGAAGAAGGGTGTATTATTTGACAACAATAAAAAGGAAATAATTATAGTATTTTGGACATATTATAAGTGAAAAATCACTGCTACAAAATCCATTTTTAAAAAATCCTTTTTAATGTTTTACAAAGCTTTTTACTTGAAAAAGTCTATAAATAGTATTGGTCATTATTTATACCTTTTTGTTGAGATTTACCATTTTGAAATTAAAAAATTAGAACATACCTAAAGTCCAAGATGCACATTGGGTATCGGATCAACATGAGATCCTGAATTCGACCAAAGAGCTTCTCCACCAGGTGACGGATGTAGTCACGGATAATTTACGTTGGAATAGAAGCCTCCTATGATAATTTAGTCACCAAAGTTGCTGTTATAGCTTTTGTAAAACTTTATTTCTTTTATTTCTATTTTAGAAGAGCTTTAATATAATATATAAGGCTCGGTTGGCTGATAAAGTCTTTTTCTTTTATAGAAATGTATTGTTCTTGAGTTTTTCTGCTATTTGGTTAATAATTTATTTTATATTTTTAATAGTAGACTTAAATTTCATTGATTTTTTCTTCGATTAATTTAATTTTTCATTTCTTGGTTCACCCAGCTTTTCTCTCGCACATATATAGTTTTTGTGTGATCAGCGACTAATTTACACACTTTGTATACAAATTTAGATATATACCTACGCTTAGGTATTTAAGCATCATTTTATGTATTTAGGAAATTATATGAAAATTTGATCACTTGTTTTTGGTTTTAATAACAATACCATTTAAAGTTTTCACCGCTATTTGTTTGATGCTTTATCATTGTCTTTTGCTATGGAAAAAATTACATTTTTTTGTCTTTTATACTTAAACATAAAATAGACAAATTTATCAATAGGAAGCTCCACTATTCGATATCTTATTCTTGGAGTACCATCCTGTATTCTTGAAGGACCTGGAGATGAAGCACCAAAATACCTAAGCATTTATCATTAGCTGAAGAAAAAAATTAGTTTACACTTTAAATAACAAGATTCCTCTTCTCATTTTTAAAACAAATATTCGTTAAGATTTATTCCACAAGTTTAATTGCTCTAGAAACCACATTCCTTAGAAACGATCCAAATCATGGTATAATTTTACTATTAATTTCCAATTTTATGGCTTTAAAATTGTTATTTATTTCGATCAGTGAAAATGTAGCTAAAATATACTATTTTTGTAGCGGATTTGGTTCAAATAGTAAAATTTAGAGGATATCAATTTGGTTTGAACGCATAAATTATACAGAATGGATAGTTCAACAGAAAGCATTCGGTATTTTGATAGCATGGTCAAATTAGATCTAGAGATGGTGTGTGGCCAACGACGAGATGCTCAGTTGAAGTTGCCCAGTATGTTTTATTATACTCGACATTTAGTATGTCATGTTAAATATGAGAAGAGACATTAGAGAAAATTGACATGATTCTTAGCAGTAAAATAGTCTGGAACTTGGTAAAAATAACTATGAGGAGATTCTGCAAAACGACAGAGTATAAGGCGTTAATTAACTCACCCACGTAGCCATGTAGCCCACTAGCCAGCATCACTATTTAATCAGAAATCAGGTAGTTAAAGGGCAAAATAACATATTTTTTATACAAATATTAAAAATTTCTTAAAGCGAATCAAATTTTTACTCCATACCATTTAGCAATAATGCATTAGTGTATCAAGAATGAAAAATCTCCGACAATCTCATTTCAGAAAACTACAACAAGAAATAAAAAGAGCTGTTGAAATGACAAACAAGACACTTCTGTTACAGGAGCGCGTAAAGAAGAAAGAATGGATGACGGATGAAATCCTTGATATGATGGAAAAAAGAAGACAACACAAATGCAAAAATCAAGTGAAGTATCAAGAAACAAGTCACAATATAAAAACAAAGATAAAGGAAGCGAAGGAACGCTGGCTGAAGGAGAAATGCGATGAAATCGAAGAGTGCGACAGAAGATATGACTACCACAACATGCACAAAAAGATCAAAGAATTAACAACTAAAAAGAAAACCAATAATCCCCACCCGACACTAATAGACGCAGACGGTAACCTTATATCAGACGACTTGAAGCTCATTGACACATGGAAAGATTACGTAGAACGACTTTTTAACGATAAACGCAGAGCGACAGTGGACCAAGATGACGACATGACTGGACCCGAAATATTAAGGTCTAAAGTGGAAAAAGCCATTTCATCGCTAAAAAACGACAAAACACCAGGTCCCGACAACATACAGAGCGAGATCATAAAACTCCTATGCGAAACGGATGACAACTTCCTCGATTTTCTGACAGGCCTTTTTAACACCTTTTACGACAAAGGGGAGATTCCGGAGGAATGGCTTCGATCGACCTTTGTAGCCATACCTGAAACACCAAGTGCAAAACACTGTGATCAACACCGCTTAATAAGCTTGATAAATCACATTACCAAAGTTTTCACCAAAATCATACACAATAGAATATATAACAAATGCGAAGCAAATATATCGGAGTCACAGTTCGGATTCCGAAGGGCATTGGGCACAAGAGAGGCGATCTTCAGTCTGTAAGTTTTAATTCAAAGATGCAAAGACATGCACAAGGACGTCCACTTGTGCTTCATCGACTTCTCCAAGGCGTTTGACAAGGTCAAACATGATAAACTCATGGAAATGCTCAGGAAGATGCATATTGATGGCAAGGATCTGCGCATAATAACCAGTCTCTATTGGAACCAAAGCGCTGAGATAAAGATAATATTCCAAGGAAGAATCGACATTAGGAGGGGACCGGGATGAAGACGACACTCATGGATGCATAACCTGCGACAATGGTTCGGACTAACATCGACCGAACTGTTCAGAGGTGCCGTAAACAAAGTCAAAATAGCCTTGTTAATAGCCAACGTCCGAAACGGATAGGGCAAAGGAAGAAGAAGACAACAATAGTAGTCAGCAAAGAACAAATCAGATGTAAAATAGAAATTGATGGCATCAGTATTGAACAAGTAATGGACATAAAATACCTAGGAATTACACTGTCTAGCTATGGACACCTGGACAAAAAAGTGTGAGATCAAGTACAAAAAGCAAATAGACTGGCAGATGGCTTAATAACATTATATGGCGAAACAGACATTAATACTGAACTCAAGAATTTATAAAGGCAGTGTAAGACTAATAATGACATATGCCTCAGAAACAAGACCTGACACAGCCACAACGCAAAGGCTACTGGAAACGGCAGAGATGAGAGTACTGAGAAGAATTACAGGAAATACGCTGAAAGATCAAAAGAAAAGCGAAGATATTGGAAGAAAATGTACCGTACAGTGTATAAATGAATGGACACAAAATAGAACAAAAAAATGGAATAACCATATAAGCAGAATTGAGGAGACCCGTGTCGTCAAAATAGAAAGAGATGTCACCAGATCTCAGAGATGGTATTAATCCGCCAATGAACAAGCAGAATTGCTTATAAAGAGAAAGAAGAATTAAACATTTAAGCCCTTAAACTATAGAGTGCTCATTGAACCTATTTAGTAATTGTACTAGAATTTATAAAATTCCAAAACTGTGACGTAAAGCTCTATTTAAATCAGATAAACATCTCGAAACATCAGACAACTACCGACCAATCTCTCTGTAGTACGATTTTTTAAAATATACGAAAGGATGCTTTTACACCGTATCCAGAAGCCAGTGAATTCTAAATCAATCGTGGAACAGCCTGGTTTTAGGCCTGGATTTATTATTGTTGTACATGGGAAGAACAGCAGATAAAGAAATAAAAAATGACTGACTCATAGAAGCGTACCTGCTCCGTCTTGTTCAATATACATATAAGAATAGACAACAACAAAGAATGTAAGACACTTGCTGTGTACTGACGAACTAGCTTTTTTCGGTTTACGCAGTATCAGCAACCTCCACATCCAAAGGTACACGGCAATGGCGGAAGTCTCAAATAACCAGCTATACAAAGGTCGTTGACGAGTGGCATCCCATTTCTTTTTTTATGTTTTGTTTTTTGTTTGATCATCAAATGCGGCATTCCATAACAGATAGTATCAGTAGCAATCGAGCACGACAACACAGAAGAGTTCAGGAAAAAAGAGGACACGCTGCTTTAGAATCGAAATCAAAAACACGAAACATACCTAAGAAACAGATGAGGAAATCTAGCAAAACCACAAAATAAACTAGCAATTTACAGGATTGGAAAATACTTAAACATCACTAAGAAGCTCATAGAAAAGAAGATGTCAATCAAAAACCTCAATGGTACGAGACTGCTCCAAATGCAACAAGTAGTAAGCCTAGAAACCAATAAATAGGGAGCGAAATATATAAAAAAAAATGAAATCCAAATGTAGTGATCCACACAGATACAAACATCTACTTCTGGAAGAAAATGCACTTCCAGTACAACACCTATGGACACAAGAATAAATATTAAAGTTATGATGAACGACTTAACCATCGACGATAAAAAAAGAAGATCATAAGATGTGTTGCAGAACGAAGATTACTTTGTCTCCAAGGAAAGTATTGCCCACAGAACAAGCCTACTCTATAAGGCTGTCCTAAAAGGATTACTATCCACCAAGGAAACATAATAAATCGACAAAGAACTAACGGATAAGAACTTACCCAATTAAAGTTACTAATATGACATTACAGCGAGAGATACAGAGAAAGATCAGAGAAGCCAAACAGAAAGAACTGGACAAAAAATGCCAAGAAATCGAAATTCTCCAAAGTAAATACGACGACTTCAACGATAATCGAAACAGGACCACCTATACTAGTGGCAGAAATAAGAGCAGCCATAATATCACTAAAAGAAGGTAGAGCTCCAGGACCAGACGGAGTACAATCTGAATTTCTTAAACTTCTTGATGATGAATCTTTAAGAGTACTATGTAAAATCTTCAATAATATCTATGACACAGGCAATATCCCAAAAGATTGGCTACTTTCAGAATTTATTACCTTACCAAAGAAACAGGGAGCAAAAAAGTGCGGAGAATATAGGCTAATAAGTCTAATGAGCCATACATTAAAACTTTTTCTTAAAATTATACATCGTAGAATATACAAGCTATGCGAAGAGAGAATACAAGACACACAGTTTGGATTCATGAAAGGCGTAGGTACAAGAGATGCACTGTTTAGTCTACAAGTATTATTTCAAAGATGCAGAGATATGACTTGCGATATTTACACCTGCTTTGTGGACTACCAAAAAGCATTTGATACAGTTCAACACCAAAAAATGATGGATATTCTAACAAAAGCCCAAATGGATGATAAAGATCGGCGTATAATACAAAATTTATACTGGAACCAATCAGCCACAATAAGAACGAATTTTGGAGGTGAACCAACGGAAATGATCCAGATTCTACGAGGCGTTAGACAAGGTTGTATACTTTCACCTATATTATTTAATCTATATTCAGAGGAAATATTTAGTGAAGCCTTGGAAAAATGCGAACATGGAATACTTCTAAATGGAGAACGCCTAAACAACATCCGTTATGCAGACGACACCGTTATTTTTGCAGACAGTTTGAACAGTTTACAGCAACTAATAAACAAAGTAAATGAAGTAAGTGAAAGATTTGGACTTCAAGTAAATATAACAAAAACTAAATTTATGATCATCAGCAAAAATAAAGTTAGAGACGCTCAACTACTTATCAATAATACACCAGTGGACCGAGTAAAACAGTATAACTATCTTGGAACAACAGTAAATGAACAATGGGATCACTCACAGGAAATAAAATGTAGAATAGAGAAGGCTAGGAGTGCATTCAATAACATGGCCAAACTCTTTAAAAGCCACAATCTTAATCTGGAGATAAAAGTAAGGCTCCTACGATGTTATATCTTCTCAATATTGTATTACGGAGTTGAATCCTGGACACTAACTGAAGCAATGGAGAAAAAACTTGAAGCCTTCGAGATGTGGCTATACAGGCGAATTCTAAGGATATCATGGACAGACAAGATAACCAACGAGACCGTATTACGAAGAGTGGGCAAAGAAAGAGAGGTGATGTATACCATTAAAAGGAGAAAGTTGGAATATCTCGGACATATAATGAGAAACAGCACTAAATACAGATTACTGAAGGTAATCCTACAGGGTAAAGTATTCGGAAAGCGAGGTATTGGGAGAAGGAGAATATCATGGTTGAAGAACCTGAGGAAATGGTTCTCCACAACAACAACGAATCTATTTAAAGCATCAGTCAATAAAATAATTATAGCCAGAATGATTGCCAATATTCGAAACGAATAGGCACTGAAAGAAGAAGAATATGACATTGATAATAGGACAAAAGACCTGTGCTCATCTACATAGTACAAGTGCCAAGAGATAAAGAAAAGGACCATCGAAAATCTGAAGATTATTTGCCAGACGTAGACATCCATATAAGACTTAAATAGGTCATTACAGCCTGTGCAATGCCGCTACCAAATGTGTGAAATTTAATGGAACCTTAGCGACGCAATTGAACACTCCCGAAAGACAATCAACGATGTGTACAGGCCGCTGTAAGCCCCATCCAGCCAGTTCAAGCAAAAAGAACAAAAAAACTCTCTTCTGGCTGTTAGTTTTCGTCCCTGCGTGCGATGGTTACATTGAGATGGACGGGTTGTAGATATGTGTCGTAAAGAAAACACACGCTTAACTCGGAGGATGATTAATTAGTTCTGACTCTGACCATCAAAGGTAGATTTTATTTAGTTGAATATTATTAAAAACGGCTTTAATTTCACCTGCCTAATCAGTTCTTCTGGCTTAGCGTGTAAGAATTAGAAAACTTCTGTTGAATTAATGATTTAATCTAAATAAGTCAATTTAAATAAAATATGACTGGTATAACATTGTTTTAATGCGGTCGTAAATTGTGTAAAAAGCTTATTAATTTCAATTTCAACTGCTTAATTACACGTCCCTCTAAAATCAGAAATAGTATAAAATGCATACCATAGTTCGCCTGAAGTATTTCTCTCAGATAATTAAACCAGATTAAGAACGTTTTAGTACTAATAAATAATGTAATAGCCTAAAGGGTGCACAATTAAATTCATTTTAAATAAGCTGTTATAATATTGCATTGTTATTATTACATTAAGGTTGTAGCTTCTAGAGTAAATTCTCTTATAAATAAATTTTTATAGTTTTAACCCTTGAGTAGCCGTGTAGGGCCTGTGAGACCAGCGACAATTTATTTCTAATGCTTCACTGCTTATTTTATGTCGGAGTGCGCTGCGTTCGTCAGTATCTTTCCGTTCACATATCGAACAACGGGGTTTGTATGGTTATATATAAATATAGTAATATTTCAGCCTCTGGTTTTTTCTCTTTTATTTCAGATTTCAGTGACGGATCCTTATATGAAAGAAATTCAAAGATTCTCTATGATGAAGTAGAAGAAAATATTGCTTTGGAAAGAGAGCCAGAATCAGACAGATGTGAAGAAAGTGACCATAACATGGACACAGAAGAAGAATGGAAGGAACAATTGGAAACATAATTGGAGGAAGGATGGGGGAGGAACCTGCAACTTCAAAATATTTTGAAACAAATACGGAAAACCGGCTGTTTTTTTATCATGCAAAAGATGGGGTATCCTGGAGAAAACATACACATTCAAAAAATGTTCTGACAAGAAGTTCTAATTTAATTACATACTTACCAGGTTCAAAAGGAAATGCTCGTCAAGCAGTTGATCCTTTAGAGTATTGGAAATGTATAATTGATGATAATATTTTCGAAATCATTGTACCGAACGCAAACATATTTATTTCTAAATTAAGAAACAATTGATATGCCTCGGAAGCTAATAGAAGAATATAACAAATGGGGTCTCGAAGTCAACATTAAGAAAACTGAAACCATGTGTATTGGAGGGACAAAGCAGTCCATTATATTAGACGATAGGGTAGAAATTAGACACTGTGATGAATACAAGTACCTGGGTATGAAGATAACTCAAGATGGAACACTCGATGCTGCTATAAAAGACAGAAACATACAGGGTAGAAAAGCCATATCCATGATGAACGGCATTCTGTGGGACCAAACAATATCTAAAGCGAACAAACAACTCATATACAACACCATACTTAAAAGTGTAATCACATATGGCAGTGAAGTTTGGCCAATAAAACAAAGAACAGAGAAACTGTTACTAGCAACAGAAATGGACTTCTGGAGAAGAGCAGCAGGCAAACCAAGAAGAGATCGGATACCAAATGAGAGAATACGAGAAATGATGGGAGTCAAGCATACAATGGTTGATGACATAAAAACAAAACAGTTAATATGGTACGGCCATGTACAGAGAATGCCAGATGACAGGATTCCGAAACAGATTTTGACGTGGACACCACAAGGAAGAGGAAAAAGAGGAAGGCCGAGAAGAAGCTGGAGAGAGAGAATTGAAAAATAACTAGAGGAAAGAGAAATCCCTCCAGGCCTATGGATAAATAGAGAAGAATGGCGGTTAGGAGTCGGAAGGCGTCGGAGAACGCTGCGAACCGATAGTAGTAGTAGAAACAATTATGCAGATCCGAATGAAGCCAGTCCTACAGATACTGTGGAAATAAAGGCGTTAATTGGTATATTACACCTAGCTGGGGTTTTCAAAGCAAGCCACCGAAATTGCAAAGAATTTTGGGCTACTGATGGAACAGGCGAAAAGGTGTTTCGAGCTACTAAAGCTCATAGGCGATTGTATTCTTGCTACGTTGCTTGCGTTTTGATGACATAAATACACGAGAAAAAGAAGAACCATAGACAAACTTGCACCAATAAGAAACGTTTTTGATTAATTTAATCAGAAATGCAAACTTAATTACGTTCCTGGATCTTACTTAACATTAGACGAGATGCTTTTTTGCATTCCGTGGACGATGCGGATTCCTCATCTACATCCCGAATAGGCCAGCCAAACATGGCATAAAATTATTTTCCTTAGTGGACGCCAAATGTTTTTACACGGTAAATATGGAAGTATACGTTGGAGCTAAGCTTCCAGAGCCATTTCGCGTTAGTACTAAAACCACCGATTTAGTGGAAAGAACATTTGAGCCTGTATTTGGATCGTCCAGAAATATAACCATGGATAAAAGCATCATGGAATAAAAGGGAGATTCCAAAGAAACTTCTTGATCCCAGCAGACTACAGTAATCGTCTATGTTTGCATTTTAAAATTTAATTACTCTGGTGTCGTATATCCCAAAGAAAAAAAATCGTAACGCTGTTACCATCTTTTCACTATGATGACTAGATTGATGAAGATTCTGGCCAATGGTAATTTTTTATAATTTACTCAACATTGCAGACATAAAATCTCACGTCATACATAAATGTAATGCAAATGAAAACGACTTAATTTCGGAACGAAGATTGTTTCTGAAATCAATTGGCTTAGCCTTGATAAGAGAGAACATGCTAACCAAAGCAAGAGATCCTCATTTACAAGAGGATATCAGAAATATCGGCCAAAAATATAGGTCGTTGCCTATTGTGATTGTCCAAATCGTAAAAAACGATATTTTTGTGTCAAGTGCCAAAAATGGATATGCTTAGAGCATGTTAAACCGATTTGCGGAGACTACAATGAAAATTGAAATTAGACTTAGAATTTTGTTTATTAAATGTAAGAGAAGTACATTTTTGTTAACTTTTTTCTTTTTTTTTAAGATGTAGTTTATTTTATCATTGGGTTTAAAATGGCTAAGATGTATTAAAAATGAAATTAAAATGTACCCGACTACTCAAGGGTTAATAATTTATATATATATATATATATATATATATATATATATATATATATATATATATATATATATATATCTAACCAACACAGTTTATTAGGGTTGCAGTCAAAAAATTGGCCGGGATGTTAATGAAACACTCTTTTGACTTTTTGTTTAGCTTTCGGAATGGTTTTATTCCTTTTTCAAGACACTGTAATAAGAAAAATATGTAAATATTTATAAAATGTCACAAATCTTCAGTGCACTGAAGTTGCAGTAGTCGTTGAGATTATTTGTAAAAGCATTGACACTCAACATTAATAACACAACAAATTTAGGTAAAGATAGTAAAACTTAGTTTATGGGATCTTTTACTGGTGTGTTTTAACTCTGACACATAGAGGACAAAAAGAAAAAACCCTATGGTTAAAAAGTAATTAGGTGTAATTAATATTATATTTCTTGTTAAGACATACTAGAGGCCCATCTTGGATGATTTTACGTTTTAATTTTTAAACCTGTCTTAATGGTATGCAACATGTTATGCATATAAGTGTAATTTATGTACAGGTAAATACAAATTTATTTTATTTTGGATATTTTTCCAGTAAGTAACAATAAATGTTGCTCAGTTTATCTATGTCAGACTTCTTATTGATGCAAGATGTACCAGATTTTATGGAACACATTTCCAAGAAAACACGTTTTGAATGGTTCTTTTCCTTTGCCAAACTACAGGAATCTTCGACATTAAATTCATGTTTCAACGTTAATGCATGTTCTGTCAGTGCAGATGCATTTGACTGAATTGTGATATTTTATAAATATTTACATATTTTTCTTATTACAGTGTCTTTAAAAAGGAATAAAACTATTCCGAAAGCTAGACAAAAAGTCAAAAGAGTGTCTCATTAACATCCCTGCCAATTTTTTGACTGCAACCCTAATAAACAGTGTTGTTTGTTTATATCGACAGTCACTAATATCCAGTATTTCTTATATATATATATATATATATATATATATATATATATATATATATATATATATATATCTAATAACAAACAATACACGTATGTTTTAGTCTTAGTCCAGAGAAATAAATTCTTACCGGGATTTTGACTCGGCCAAGCATCTTACAACTTTTTGAGTTTTATGTACCATGATAAGTTCTATAACTTTTAAACTAATCGATGAATCACTCTTAAATTTTAAGGATAGTTTTGACACTACAAGATTCAACGTATCTCGCAATGTCAAGGTTGTAAGCTCATTTTTACACTGGTTATTAACATTTATTGAAAATTAAGAATGTTTGGTCTTTTACAGTTTTCTATGCAACAAGTTGGTAAATCAAGATTTATAAACCTCTTTATTTTAAGCTTTAAATGTGTTTTGTCAGATAATTACCTGAAATTTAGGTACTTAAGAGGATGCATTTTGGCCCTCAAATTGTTAATGATTTAAAAACGGAGGTGTACGAACTCATCACTTTATAGCCAACCATACAATTACTAGACCCTCCGAGATATAGCCAACTAATCACCGGTATTCTTTGGGGACCCATAAACTCATCACCGCAGATCGGTAAACTCATCACCAGCATTTTTAAAGCGTAATCATGTACCTATTAAAATCAGAAATTGTTTTTAGCAAACTGCTTTAATGATTGATAATTAAAGCTCGGATTTATAGACAACAAAAATTGAAGAAAAAGGCGCCTATATAGGCAAAGATTTTTGTCGAAAAAATGACAAAACGAAATCAAATTCAAATCAAAACGAAAAACCTTCATTCTTGTCGAAAACATATTTCATTTTTTTTTAAATTAATTGACCGTTACTTCCAGGTGCCGATTTAATTTTCGTGTTTAAATTATCTATTAATTTTACTGACTCACATAAATTATCTCTTGTTTTTCTAATAAGGTAATTGTGGTAACTATTAATTTATAATTGTCATTGATATAAGCGAGTTCCTGTTTCAATTTGGGATTTTTTAATATTTTTTTTTGCTTCTCGAATGGCTTCGGAAATATCATCATCAAATTCTGACATAACTAATTCTATTTCATTGCAGTGTTCAAAGTAAAAAAACTGCTTCGAGCCAGGTTCCCCACCTTGTAATTACTGGTTTAGGTGGCAAAGGGACACCGGCAAAAAGTGCAAAAAACAATTATAATAGGCAAAATAGGCAAAAAAGGCATTTTGCCTATAATCCGAGCTTTATTGATAATTGATATCTGATGTTTCACGGTGGGTGGCATATTTATTTGACGAATCTGTTTTAGGGAGCTATCAATAGAATTTAGTGGAATTCCCAAATAATAGCAAGACATTGCATTTACATTTAATACATTCGGATTTGGATTATTTTTTTAAATTATTAAACCTTAGCGGTTTGCAAGCATTTTATAGTCTTTACCTTCCACGGGGTGCAGGTAGGCCAGTGATTACTTTGCAAATCTGTTCGGGTCTATTTTAAAATTCATAGTTGTAGTTCGGTGATAAGTTTGTACTAATGTGTTTATGCTAATTGGTAATTATTTTATGTGTACCCTTAAAAAATACACCAAACCTTCTGCAGGAAAATAGATTTAATTTAATTTTAGTTATTGAGGTCAGGCCAAAGTCCCCAAAAGGGTACTTTTCTTTAACTTAACTTATTTCTCTGTACTATCTAGATCAGTACAAAAATAGCTTAAGTTGGTTGTCACACCTTAGATTATTAAATATAATAAAAACTTGGCTTACAAGAGCCTATTGTTCAACGTTTTATCCTGGGTATACTGTGTGTTATCAAATTTTCTATCAAAAATTAATAAAAAAAAGTTTCAAGAGCGTAGGAATAAGAATTTGACAAAAACAACTGTTTTAAAACGTTGTTTCACGTTTAGTAAATGCGCCTATGAGAAGTCAGAAAAACTGTTTTTTTTTTGTTTTCTGAACATTTGGTATCAACAATTAAATTTCTCTCTAAAACAATTGCAGACATTTTCAAAATTTTGGTGCATTCAAAATTATTTTTTATATAAATCAATGATTTTAAATTCTAGAGATTAGTTCCAATGTAAATTAAAAAAAAGTGTAGTTGCTCTCGATGAGAGGTTACAGAGTAAAATGTTGAACGTTATTTAGGAGTTATTTGAACAAAAATCTAAGGTCCGATTCAGTTCAACTAACTACAAAAATATCCCGAATGGGCTATACATATATTATTGCTCGACAATAAGAGTTACTGCGCATGGCGGAACGGAAAGCAGTAATCTCATTGTTTGCTCGTAATACAAAAAGTATATTTTCTACAATCGCTTAATAAAATGAAACTTTATGATAACTATTTATAACAAACGAAAATAACTATCCCAAAGTTTAGAAGAAAAAAACGGCCAAAGTCAAAAATTAAAGAAAACCTATTATTTATGTCTTTTATGCCCACGTTTACTGGCCAACATCTCTCAACGAGTAAAGGAGCTAGTAAATGGTAGGGCACCCCTTTGACCTGGAGTTGGGAAATTTTCTTCAAAGAAAGAACTGTGGAAGCGGTCTACGGCATAGAGATGATGAAGAAAGATTGGGACAAGACACCTCATTAAAGATCCGGATTGGATAAGTCCTCGTAGACTGCTAGAAGGCCGCATAAGAAATGGCACACATCAAATTAAATATTCTGGGAATAAGCGAAAAGCGTTGGCCAGGTTCCGGAACCGCAAATATCGGGGAACACCGCGTTTACTATTCTGGAACAGATAACGGCAAACATGAATTGGGTGTCGGCATTATATTGACAAAAGAAGTGGCAAAATCTGTTGACAACTTCATCCAAATCTCAGCAAGAGTGATGGTCATACAACTAAAAGCAAAACCAATTGACATCAATATAATTCAAGTGTGTGCACCTACAACAGAAGGAACAGAAGAAGGGATAGAAGAACTATACCACAGCATTAATTAAGTCATGAAAAGGTTAAAAAAGCAAGACCTAACAATTGTCATGGGTGACTTCAACGCCAAAGTTGGGGCCAGCAAAACATCATCTGCAGTTGGACCATTTGGTCTAGGAAACCGGAACGATCGGGGAGATACATTGGAAATTTTTCCGGAAGCAAATCAATTAGTAATAATGAACACCTTGTTCAAGCTACACCCAAGGAAACTGTACACCTGGAAATCTCAAGAGGATTCTGTTTAAAGGATTGTAAGAAATCAGATTAATTATATGCTAGTAAATAAGAGGTATAGGAACATCTGTACATCTGTCAAAACATACCCGGGGGCAGACATAAATTCTGATCATGTACTAGTTGTGGGTAATTTTAAAGTCAGAATGAAGAAGGTTACAAGTAAGTCGATGAAGAAGTACGATGTTAGAAAACTGAAAGATCCCAATGTTCGACTGAAGGTGAGTGAAAACCTCAATACAAAGGTGCAAAAATGCAGAAATGCAGGAACTATAGAGGAAAGTCTGACCATCATACAAGAAACGGTGAGAGAAATAAAAGAACAACACCTGAAGAAAGATACAGCGAAACGGAAATCGTGAAAATAAGAAAAATAAGGAAAGCCAAAGAGAAACAAAAAAACAGAAAATTAAAGGAAAAAGGGCCCCAGGACGAAGAAGAATGTTCTGGCTTGCTAACCTGAGAGCATGGTATAGAAAGTCCTCAACAGAGCGATTCCGTATAGCAACCACCAAAGTTATCATAGCCAAAATGATCGCCAACGTTCGGATCGGACAGGCACCCTAAGAAGAAGATGTAGTTTAGGTTTATCTTTTTTATTTTTTGGTTGGTGTTTCATTGGAAGTCCCTCCCGAGGCAAATGTCTAGATCCGCCACTGGTTTATCGAAAACTGAAGCACTTTTTGGGCGTTCGCTTATTAAAAACGAGCGCTTTTAAGATTTTAATGTACTAGAGCGTACTCAATAAACGTCAAATTGTCGTTGTCATTAGCAAACAAAAAAATTTCCTTTATTAAGTGACTGTAGAAGAAACATATTTACATACAAACTAAATCTACCTTAAAGTATCTGATTATTTTACTGATGATCTACTGAGATATAACTTATAGCTACGATAGTACCCAGAAATAATATTTCAAACAACGAAATGCAAAGGTCGATTCAAGGAATCTATAGTTCCCACAAAAACATATGCTAACTAATGTTAATTAATATAAACAGCATACCTTAAATAAAAACCCGAATGCCTATTCAAAGTCATAATAAAAGAAAAGGTTACCAGCTGTGTAACTGCGTCCAATATATCAAAGTCAAAATGGTACAGTTTTGTGGTAACTTTATGGATCGCAGTTGGTTGGGTCGGAGCCTCTTGATCTTCCGATAAAACTCAAGCAGCTTACCTGGAAAAAAACAAGCATGTTAACAACGAAAACATTAAAAGTAAAAATTATGATATGCGTTATTGTTGTCTTCAGCGAGTCAAGTTTGAAATGAGTGTTGAGGAATGCCTTTACTCGGGAGCTACATTCATATTTTACGATAACGATGGCGATAAAAAATTCTTTATATTTCGAAATATCTGATCTGTCTGCCAAAATAAACAAAACCGTACATTACTTTTTAATCAAGTTCTTGAAAGTTATTCTTCTTGCCTTAATTTCAAAAGATGTGTATATTTTATGGATTCAGCTTTATATAAATAAAATTTTTATTTAGCATTTTAGATTTGCAATGTAAAATATTTCCCAAAATATAGCTATAAAAACTTGCCAAACGGTTCTTCTTCTATTACTGTGTATCAAAAGAAGAGTGTACCAACATTATTTTTTGAAATATTATGTTTGTTTGGGATTGAGCCACCACAATCGATTATAATGATTATATAATTATTACATTTTTAACCCCTTACCGCATAGTGGGTCATATATGGCACAATACTTGGTTTTATACCTAACCGTTAGAGATCGAATCTTTAAAGTATTTATGCATGACATGTCCATACAGAGCACATATTTCGTATAACCAGTCATAAAGCGCCATCTTAATGCATCAAAGTGAACTTTTATGAAAATTTTCAAATGGCCGCGGTTTGACAGGTGTTCATAAAAATTGTGCAATTTGATCAAGGATAGACCTTCAAGCAAGAATTTCTGTATTTTCACGTATTTCTTTATGTTTTGGTATTTTTTTATCAAAAATATGCTTTTGCCATATGTGCCACAATATACACTGTCGTGCAAAACTCTCTTTCATATATGGCACAATATGCGTTCTGAACTAGGTATTATTATTTTTATTTTTTTTTTATTTTAGATAATTAATCCAAAAAAAATTATGGTGAAACTCTTCTTATTGGAACTCCAGCCTGAATCATCGATTGATCTCAGACGTTACATTATGCAGTAGATGGGAAGAAATAAATCCGTTTTTACATTTTGCGAACAATAACGATGCTATTGCTGCCGATAATCCTGGTCATGATTAACTTTCTAAAATCCGACCGCTACTAAATAAAGTAAGGAATCAGTTACTCAAAGTTCCGAAAGAGGAATTTTTAGCCATAGATGAGCAGATAATTCCAACAACGGCGCGTTCATCTATAAAACAATATAATCCACAAAGTCCCCAAATGGGGATATAAGGCGTTTGTTCTTAGTGATGTCAGCGTATTTTCCTACGATTATGAAATTTTTGTAGGAAGCCAAAATATATCCGATGGTTTTCATGATTTAAGGTTAAGTTCATATGTGGTTCTTCGGCTAACACAAACAGTACCAAAACTTATAAATCACAAAATATTCTTTGATAATTGGTTCAACAGCGTCCCATTCCAAATTTATCTAACGAAACAGGGTGTAACATACCACACTAGGAACAGTTAGAATAAACAGAGTACCAAACAGTAACATGCCAAAAGAGGCTGAATTAGAACGGCCGTGGAGTTATGGTAGAGAAAGTCGCCACAATTGATGGTACAAAAATACCTGTTGTTGTATGGTATGACAACAAATTCTTCTTCTTATAGTGCCGTGCACCTATAGTGTGTTGGCGAATTATCTTAAGGCCAGACGTCTGTCTTTTGTGACATGCAAAAGATCGCCAGTGTTATTTATGCCTGTCCAGTTCTTTAGGTTCCGTAGCCACGACATTTGTTTGCGACCTACTCCCCTCTTGCCTTCAATCTTTCCCTGGATGATTAGTTGAGGGATTGCGTATTTTTTTCCTCTCAGAATATATCCGAGTTATCCAATTTTTTATACCTTGATCAAATTGAGTAGTTCTCTCTCAGTATTTGTCTTTCTTAAGACTTCCTCGTTTCTCACCCTATCTGTCCATGGTATGCGGAACATTCTTTGCAACGTCCACATTTCGAAGGCCTCCAACTTATTAATGGAAAGTACTCTTAACGTTCATGTTTTCATGCCGTATAACAATATGGACCATACAAGTATTTAACCATCCTGTAGCGGAGATTTAAGGAAAGATTGCGGTTACATAGTAGCGGTTTAAATTTGATAAAAGCTTGTCTTGCTTGTTCGGTACGGCATTTTATTTTTTGTCGGCAACAAATTAGTGAACATTTTATCAACATATGCTGGGAGTATGCCAACAGTTGAAGTTAAACGGTTTTCGAAAAAGGATAAGGCACATATAATGGACCATGTCCCAAAGCTGTAACGATCTACAACAAGTATATGGGGGGAGTAGATCTCCTGGATTCAATTTTGGGATATTATAGGATCAAACTCATATCCAAAAAATGGTACATGCGTATATTTTTCCATATTATTGATTTGATGACGGTCAATGCGTGGATTCTTTGGAGAAGAAGTGACAATGAGCATATTAATTAGGCTCTGGCACATTTCAAAATGGCAGTAGCAGAGTGTTTATGCAAAGTTAATAAAGCTGGTATCACTACAAAAAGGGGTCGACCGTGTGGAGTTATGGAAAATTTACAAAACAAGAAAAGAAGGGGTCCAGCAAACGATATTCCAATGCAAAATGTACAAACAGATGGATATTTAAAACTTTCCCACTGAATAATTATCATAATTAGAAAGTAATAAACGTCATTTTTTTTATAATTTTAGTTGTTGAATCTTGATTTAATGCATATTGTGCCATATATGACCCCAAAAAAAACTAAAAAATACAAAAAACTAACCAAGTAGGATTTTTTTATATTTTTACCGTAATCTTGAAGTCTCAGTTTGTAATCATAGATTTTTTTATAAAAAATAAAAAAAATCATGCAGTGACGAGTTAACTAATATTTAACGTTTCGATTTCCACTCCAGAAATTATTTTAAAAAAATTATTTTAAAAAATTGTACGTAAAACATATAACCAACAAGTTGTTAGCGTGTTTTTTTTTCTAAACTAACGCTTGACTTACTTGGCCTCGATCTTGCAGGCAATAGCCTGCTTTTAGTTGAAAAAATATCTGAGGGTGGTGATTGTACCCTTGGGTTATCAAATTCTGATAGTTTTGTATGTTTTTAAACTAAAACAACATTTACCATAATGAAGTATAGTGTCTCAGATTTCTCACCCCTTGATTTACGCTCGTATTAATGCAGGACGATCTGATAATGAAGCAGTATATACCAAGTTTAACACTCTCAATAAACCCTCCTTGAAAACCCAACATTTAGGTAGGATTTTTTCTAAATCTGTGTTTTCTAACATTTCAAAACAAAACAGACGACGAATGCACCGAAAATGCACTGGCATGGGGATTTATAATTTGTATCCACGTCATGTTAATTCGTCTACGCAGAAATAGCTTCGTAAAAACGATTTCCTAATACTCCATACCGATTTATATTCTCGTAAAAAAAACATTGTTTTCGCTCTACCCTACTGTACAATGCTGTTTGTCTGTGTGATATATATTATTTTCCTCCCATGTGACTTGTAGTTCGCTCCTAGCATTTCATGATTTAGGTGGACTGCGCTTGAGGAATTCGGCTTTAGTTTCTCTGTAATATTTAGACATATTGTTTAGGGCAGTTTCGAGATTTCCTTCGATATTATTAAAGGTTTTCGATTGTATCGTAATAGCTTGGTCAACAGCATATAAAAGTGTCTTGCGTTCCCTGTTATTGGCTGGTCATTTGTGTATATATTGAACAGAACTGGAACAAGCGCACTTCCTTAAGGCAGGTTTTGTTTTTGGATCTCCATCTGCTTTTCTTTCTTTGTAGCACAACGTAGAATCTCCTGTTCTGCAGCATGAACTCTACGACCTTTATTAGGTTGGAGTCTTTCAGTGTATTATATATTTTAGCTAGCAGTTTTTTTGTGGTTCACGGTATCGTAGGCAGTTGTTAGATCAACTAGTGGGACACCAGTTATCTGTTTATTTTCGAAACGCTTCTCTATAAACTGTGAGATTCAGTACTTATCCAGTACAGGATTTTCCAGGCCTAAATCCTGACTGTTCGGCAATTAGTTTAGAATTGACTGATTTCGGGAGACGGTGTAGAATCATCCATTCATACAGTATAAGTGGCACAAAAGTAAAATTGGTCGATAGTTTTTTGGTATTTCAGAATCTTTCTCTGGTTTAAGCACACCTACTACTTTTCCTTTGGGCCATCGTGTTGGAACTGTGTACGACGCCACGCAATTATTTAATAATTTCAATAGCCACTCTTTAGGTTTAACTTGTATGCCTTGGTGTACTTTATTGATATTAAATGGTGTGACGAAAACCTGGAATTTTTTTTAGCGTTTCTAATTTTTTTCTGTCTGTTATATCATAGGCGGCCCTGTCTAGATTCTGTTTGTGGAGCTCTTTTGATTCTGTGGGTCATGTCCATTCTCCCTAAAATCTCTTCTCATTTTGTCTTTTTTTTCTCGCTACGTATTCGAAGCAATGTTGGGCCTGTTCAATGTTAAATGGTCTTTTCACTAAAAGGATATTTTTCAAACAAGCTTTTGTATTTAGCGATTAGGGCTTGTGTTAACTCCAGGGATGTATTTTTGTCTGCATCCTCTGGGAATAAATCTCCTGGATATTCTCTTAACTATCTTTACAAATTTTCCGTAGGCCTCCGTTGGGTTACTGTACTGACTTTGTTATTTAGGTTATCAGATAATTAAACTTATTTAGCCTTCCTAAAATTAAACCTTCTTCTAAATGGAACGATAGAGGTCTAGCTATGTTATGTACATTGACTCCTATAGTCGATCTTGTGATCTAAGGAACGATCTGGGACACGAAACATAAGTCTGGGTTGTAACCCTATTTACAAGTCTTGCTGTTTAGAGAATACAGCTTTGTTGTGATACACTGAAGTAATTTCAGAACAACTGCTTCAGAGTGTGCCACATTAACTGGTTGTTCATTTTTTCCTGTATAACTACTTACATTGAAAGTCTAGGCTTCAGGTAAACAGAATTTGTACAATTTCACTCCATATTTATGAGTCTTGTTCGAGATGTACTGATGACAATGGAGTTTCCCTCTGAAAGGTACCATAGATTCATCTATAACGAGAATGTTGTTAGGTTTCATTATTCTTTGAAAACTTTAAATCAGCATTACCACTACTTTCAGCACAGACAAGTTGAAACGAATGACACATGCCTGTCGGGTTCTGTGGCGGATGGTAACAATAAGTTTTTGTTTATGTGCGGCAAGTATCTCTGGGGGCATGTCGTATATTATAGACATCTGTAGCAAGAATTAAAAATTTGTTATCGATTGCTATTTGTTACACTTAAAACGATACACAAATACCATTTTTATCGCTACCGGACGATGCAACGTTTTGACCAATTTTGTTACAACGCAGTTAAAAAATTACGCACATGCCTCTGAGGATAAGTGACGCAGTCAAGGTGTTAAAGTCACATATTATTCAAAATAGATGTCTGCGCATTTCTTTAGGTGCTCAGTGGTCACTACACAAGTCCCTATTGTGAAACTGGAGAACTTCTTCTTTTTATAGAGAGAATGTCTGAGCCTAATATAACTAACAATCTCAAAGTTTAAAACTTGCAATCATCCACAACTTTCCTGTCGATTTTGTTAAAACAATCATATAAACACGAAGCTCATGAAAAACGCGCTATAGAAAACAAATCATTCTAACTTTGAAAAAAGATACCGCATATGTAATTATTGTTTAGTTGTTTAGTAGTTTCAATGTTTGTAATTAGGTAATAATGTAGTGACTAATTAATGTTCTCAAAAGAAATGATTTTCATTTATAACCGAAACGCTATAAAGAAATCATTGGTAATTAAATTTAATACAAGTCATTACCATTCCATTGATAGAGCCCATTGATCCTCTAAAAGTCATTTTCAGTGATTAAACTAATTATATTTAATAAAAGCTCCAATCAGCATTATCTTAATGCTAGCAAAATGGTCTTAATTTGAGCATTAACAACAATTTATTCCAAATTACAGAATCCCTCAATTAAACATCTATGTCGCAACCAAATTCTCAACTGTACTTTTTTTTATTATCTAATTTTTACCGTAAACAAGAGGTGAAGAAATCGAAGTAGTACGAGAGCTACAAACGGCCGTAAAAAACTTTAGTTAAGACTAGCTTTTCGTACATTTGATATACGTTATTAATTATATGAGAATATGTTTAATTTTATATTATTACGACTATACTGTATTCAATCATTCTCCGAATATATAAAAATATGCATACACGTGGGAAATATTATCACCATCATCGTCATTATCCAGCCTTCTGCGTCCAAAGTTGAACATAGGCCTCCCCTAATGTCTTTCAATTCTGTTGGTTTTGAGCTTCCTGCAGCCAATTCCCTGCGAATCTTTTTACGTCGTCTGTCAATCGTGTCTGTCCTCTGCTTCTTCTGTCTGCTCATGGTCTCACGCTGTAATTTTTTGGGTCCACCACTTGTCATTTATTCGGGCCACATGGCCCGCTCAGTTCCACTTCAGCCATGCTATGTGCTCTATGACATCTGTGACGCCTGTCTTTCTTCTTGTTTCTTCGTTCTTAACCCTTTCTCTGAGAGTCAGTCCAAGTGGCGAGAGTCCCATTCTTCTTTGGGCGACTCTGAGTTAAAATTGAAAATGACATATCAACTGTTCCCTTTAAGGAAGTAGTAGCTTTACTACCAGATCCGACATTTGAGATGATTTCTGATAGGATACAAAAGTATAATTTTCGCGGAGAAATTAATATAAAAGAATGTCAAATCGAATTTTCTTTTTCTTTAAAATATTATGCTAGATCAGCATCTGCTCAAAATCACAAACCAGGAATCAAAATTAATGCCAGAAATAACTCCATACGAAATTAAAACGGCACTTTTAATAATGAAAAATAACAAATCCCCTGGCGATGACGGAGTAGTGACCGAAGCGATCAAACTAGGTGGAAATAAAATTATCCAGGCTTTGATCAAGCTTTTCACCGAATGCATCTACCAAGGAGAAACTCCTTATCAATGGAACAATGCAGTCATTATTTTATTACACAAGCAAGGAGACACAACAGATCTAAAAAACTACCGTTCTATTAGTTTGCTTTCACACATATATAAACTTTTCACAAAAATTATCAAAAAAACTGGAGGCTTAATTAGACTTCTATCAGCCAAGAAAACAAACTGGATTTAGATCGGAATACAGCACTAACGACCACTTACTAGTGATAAAGAACCTGATAGAGAAGTCTGCAGAATAGAACAAACCATTGGTACTGATATTTGTCGACTACGAAAAAACATTCGATACCATAAGCCATCAGAAAATGTTAAAAGCATTGACAGAATGCCTAATAGACCATCGCTCGCTACACTAACATAATCAAATATATCTACCAAAATGCCACAGCTAGCGTAAGACTATCTGAACAAGAAACAAATAAATTCTGTATACAGCGAGGAGTACGGCAAGGAGTTTAATGTTTGGAGGTAATGTTTGACAAATTATATCACGCTTTCTTGAAGGTTGGACTAAAGATTAATATAAACAAGACGCAAATAATGACTAATCTGGTGATAAATCGAAATATTGCTCTTTTTTAGGAAGGGATATTGTGCATACTACACTTCGGTTGGGCAGAGATAACCAGACATGTGAGCTCCCACGTTGCATAGGATTAGCCTGGGAAGCGTTTGGTAAATTAAACTATATATTTAAATCGGATCTACCCACATGCCTCAAAAGAAAAATCTTTGACCAATGTGTGTTACCTGTACTCACTTATGGAACAAAAACATTAACACTCACAAAAAAGGTAGTAAATAGGATTCGCTTGACTCAGAGGGCTATGGAGCACCAGATGTTGGGTGTCTTTATGAGGGACCGAATACCAAACGAAGAAATAAGTCGTAGAACAAAAACAACAGACGCCATCGAAAAAATCGCGTCGCTAAAATGGAATTGGTCAGGACACGTCGTATTAGACAACCGATGGACAAAACGTATTGTCGAGTGGAGACCAAGACAAGAATCAATATGGAGCAGAGGACGCCCACCAACTATATGGACTGACGACCTGAAAGGATGAAAACCGCACAAGACAGAGACATATGGAAAGAGCTGAGGGAGACCTATGTCCAGCAGTCGACGCATGCAGGTTGATCATAATGATGATGATGATTATAAATGAAGAATAGTACAAGAAAAATAGTGTGATAATTCTCGCCATGCAAGATCAATCTCACCTCTTTGTAAAAATTCGAAAAACTTTTTGACCGAATTAGTCAGGCTTGAGATTGACCATATTCTATTTAAAAGCAATACAGTCTTATGCTATAAAATCGTGATTATCAATCTCACCCCATTCCCGGGTCTAAGACTGATCATCACTTTTTTATAAGATAAGTGGATTATCTTAGCAATTATAACAAAACTAGTTTTAGAGCAATACTCTTTAGATATTAATATAATACGTGAAGTTTTTAAAGATATAACAAATACAAAAATGTTTAAATATATAAAAAATAAACTTAAAATTGATCAATCTCAACCCATTTCACAGTACAGAAGATATTAAAAACAAACAGCTGATTAATACAGAGGGTGGTCAAATTATTATGATCACTTCAAAAAACTTGTATTTTGCTGTTTAATAAAGAATAAAACTGCATATAAGCGTCTAATGATGTGAATATAATATAAAAATAGATCATAAACACGTTCTTTTACAAAATTTTAAAATATACCTTAAATAACAATTTTTTTTTAATATTTTGTGTGACTTCCTTTAGCTTCGAAGACAGCTTTGATCCTCCTTGGCATGCTTTGAATGTTTCTCAGGCAGTCTTGTTTTATTTTATCGCTTCTGTGCCAGGTGGCAATAAGTCTCTCAATTAACTGCTGCTTATTTGTGACAGTTTCCTGGGAAATCCCCTTCTTCATAAGCTCCCATAGATTTTCGATCGGATTGAGGTCTGGGAAATTACCTGCCCACTTCAGTACTTTAATTTTCTGTTTTTCCAGGTACGATATTACTGTTTTTGCCTTATGGCACGGTGCTAAATCGTGCATAAAGGTAAAATCCTCCGATTCGCCAAACCAGTCTTTAATTTGTGGCATGAGCTTTTTTTCAAGAATTTCAATATACTGATGTTGATTCATCATTCCATTCACAATGTACAGCCTCCCTGTGCCCTTACTGCTGATCACAGACCTTACCATGATCTTGAAGGTTGCTTTACTCGCTCCACTATGCAATCCTTGTGACATTTTTCACCCACTCGCCTTCGGACGGAGGCCGACTTATCCATGAGTATCTCCACTGTAGACTCATCGGAGAAACAAACTTGTCAATAAAAAAAACTATAAGCAATTTTTTTTATAATAAAAACCGTTGTTACAGGGATTTAATTTTGGTGTTCTTTGGTCCATTCCAGTCTCTTTTTCATCATTGCGATGGTCAACTTTGGTTTTTTGGCAGGGCGACATGATTTTAAACCTTGCTCAGCAAGCCTTCTGCAGACTGTCATGTCAGAAACTGGCATCTTAGCTTCACAAATAAGTCCCGTGGGGATTCTTCTTGGCTTCTTTCTATTGTTTACGAAGATATCCCTCATTTTTCTTTCGTATCTGTGTGTAGTGACACACTTTTGACCACATTTTTGGGCACGCTGGTGAGTCACTGGCTTGTTGGTATTAATTTTTTTCTTGATATTGCTCACTGTTGCTTGCGCTACTTGGCATTGTTGAGCTATCTGACGTTGGGAAAGCTTTGTATTCAATAAAAGTGTCTTTATCTTCACCATTTTACACACAGGGATGTCTTTAGCCTTACCCATTATGATTTTCTTCTCAAAAATCGAAATGTTTTAAAAATGTCTTTAAAATTAAAACTGATAGTTTTTTTTTCAGTCACAATCAGTAAGTAAGGTTATTAGTGACAAAATATATTGGCATACCTTAATCGTATAGCAGCATATGATTATATTATAAAATTTTTGAACAAATTTGAAAAACTTAAACTTTTGTGACTGATCATAATAATTTGATCACCCACTGTAGAATCACCAACTGATGTGGAGGTTGAAAGACAGCGAAGAACGTTATAAGACCGATTAGACCGATATTAAAACAACAAAAACCTAAAATAATTTCGAAAAGTTTGCTAGCTCTTAGACTATAACAAAGACTGATGTAGAAACCGAAACACTTTGAACAGTAATAGTCGATGTTGAAGAATGTTAAATATGACGGTTTAAGGTGTGCTGACGATTAAACTATGTTTATTCCCAATAAAAACATTAAGAGGTACCAACACGGGTTTATTGTCTCTAATAACAACCATGATGGAGCTGAAGAATATATGGAAAGTGTCGTTATAAAATTTATTGATAATGATTACGAAGATTACACTATCAGATATATTTCTTTCTCGAAATTACTTTATTTCAATATTTTGTTGTTTCAGTCTCCAGTAATGTAGACGATTAATATGGAAAAGCTTTATTTTATAACTTTGTATGGAAATTGTTTCTTTCTTTTATGATCATATTATACATTTTTTTACTTTTTACCAGAGGTAACTTAGTTTTAAGACCCGACAAAATATATGTGAAGATAAATAGAGAAATAAAATATATTTGTTATATACTTATTAGAATCTCAATATGGGATAAAGTCACTTCTTTCTCTTGTATTCTGTAAAGTCTATATGAAAAACTCTATTTTTATTTTACGCCATTACAAACTGATTTTTAAAGAGCAACAGTAGTGTCAATATTTCACAAATATTATTTTTGAAGAGGTATGTTTGAGATAAGGACTAGAATTTCCCCCGATAGTTGCCGTTACCGAGCACTGGCTTAAAGTCAACGAGCCGTTTTTTGTAGAAAAATATACCACAACTGCTAGGTATGATCGTCCAAGTTCAGCTCTTAGCCCCCTTTCAGACGAGGATACTGTATCCGAGATACTGTATGCGAGATACAGAATTTTCGATGGCGGCTGTATCGAATTCACGGGCATGCTCGTCAGTGTGAAAATAGTAGCAGTGCAGTGCGGTTATATTTTTGGATTATGGATGTAGAAGAGTGTGTTATGCTGTGCTAAACATATTAAATAAAAAGAAACTGAAAAGACGACGTAGTTTGTCGGTTCATCCTATTGTAGAATTAAGAGAAACCAAGGGAACGTATAGTTTGCTGTATCAAGATTTATTGCAAGATCCATCGAAGTTTTTTAATTATTTTCGAATGTCTGTGAAGTCGTTTGAAGAACTTCATAAAATTTTGGAAATTCAATTGAGTAAAAAAGACACAACTATGCGTAGAATTATTTCATCAAAAAACGGCTTTCTATGACTTTTTAAAGTTAAAGCCTATGACTTAAATTTAAAATAAATATGTGTACTTATCTCTAATTTGTAAATTGTTTACCTCGCCCTAAATAAAAAATGACCGTATTCCTTTCACAATAATGTAGTTTGATATTCGTTAAATAATCAAAATTCCAATTAGCAAACTTTTAAAACTAAACTGTATACGTATGAAACAAAATATTAAAATATTCTACTATGTATTTATAATAAAAACACGTTTATTTCTTACCATATTCATTTTGCTGTACTGCAGTCATGGCCTCAAAATTGTCGCTTAGAATTTTCGACCCAGCACTGCTGCTTTTTATTTCTATTGCAGTAATCTGGCGATGCTGTATCCCATAGACAGGGATTTGATTGTACCAAACAAATAAATTTGTCACTATCAAATACAGTACGCTCCATTATTTAACTATATTCAGAAAACACCGTCTTTCTTTCGTTGCTCATTCACAATTATTCGACAGAAAACCGCGCGTCTATGGAATGTGGTGCAAAAGTATTCGTGTCTGAAAGCGTTCATTTAACGTAATGTTTCTTGTGTATCTGGGATACGCATTCAGTCGTCGGCGACAGGAAAGTCCGAGATACTGAATTCGGTATCTCGAATACTATATCTCTCGAGCGTCTCGTGTGAAAAGCTCCATTTGAGTCTATGTAATATCGGCGTCTCGGATACGCGTATCTCGGATACAGTATCCTCGTCTGAAAGGGGGCTTAGAGGGTTTTCAGACGAGGATACTGTATGCGAGATACTGTATGCGAGATACAGAATTTTCGATGGCGGCTGTATCGGATTCACGGGCATGCTCGTCAGTATGAAAATAGTAGCAGTGCAGTGCGGTTATATTTTTGGATTATGGATGTAGAAGAGTGTGTTATGCTGTAGTACATATTAAATAAAAAGAAACTGAAAAGACGACGTAATTTGTCGGTTCATCCTATTGTAGAATTAAGAGAAACCAAGGGAACGTATAGTTTGCTGTATCAAGATTTATTGCAAGATCCATCGAAGTTTTTTAATTATTTTCGAATGTCTGTGAAGTCGTTTGAAGAACTTCATAAAATTTTGGAAATTCAATTGAGTAAAAAAGACACAACTATGCGTAGAATTATTTCATCAAAAGAACGGCTTTCTATGACTTTTTAAAGTTAAAGTCTATGACTTAAATTTAAAATAAATATATGTACTTATCTCCAATTTGTAAATTGTTTACCTCGCCCTAAATAAAAAATGACCGTACTCCTTTCACAATAATGTAGTTTGATATTCGTTAAATAATCAAAATTCCAATTAGCAAACTTTTAAAACTAAACTCTATACGTATGAAACAAAATATTAAACTATTCTACTATGTATTTGTAATAAAAACATGTTTATTTCTTACCATATTCATTTTGCTGTACTGCAGTCATGGCCTCAAAATTGTCGCTTAGAATTTTCGACCCAGCACTGCTGCTTTTTATTTCTATTGCAGTAATCTGGCGATGCTGTATCCCATAGACAGGGATTTGATTGTACCAAACAAATAAATTTGTCACTATCAAATACAGTACGCTCCATTATTTAACTATATTCAGAAAACACCGTCTTTCTTTCGTTGCTCATTCACAATTATTCGACAGAAAATCGCGCGTCTATGGAATGTGGTGCAAAAGTATTCGTGTCTGAAAGCGTTCATTTAACGTAATGTTTCTTCTGTATCTGGGATACGCATTCAGTCGTCGGCGACAGGAAAGTCCGAGATACTGAATTCGGTATCTCGCATACTGTATCTCTCGCGCGTCTCGTGTGAAAAGCTCCATTTGAGTCTATGTAATATCTGCGTCTCGGATACGCGTATCTCGGATACAGTATCCCCGCCTGAAAGGGGGCTAATTCTTTCTACAAATAATGATTTCTTTCCTATAAAAGCCCCCTTTCAGACGAGGATACTGTATCCGAGATACGCGTATCCGAGACGCAGATATTACATAGACTCAAATGGAGCTTTTCACACGAGACGCTCGAGAGATACAGAATGCGAGATACAGAATTCAGTATCTCGGACTTTCCTGTTGCCGACGACTGAATGCGTATCCCAGATACAGAAGAAACATTACGTTAAATGAACGCTTTCAGACACGAATACTTTTGCACCACATTCCATAGACGCGCGATTTTCTGTCGAATAATTGTGAATAAGCAACGAAAGAAAGACGGTGTTTTCTGAATATAGTTAAATAATGGAGCGTACTGTATTTGATAGTGACAAATTTATTTGTTTGGTACAATCAAATCCCTGTCTACGGGATACAGCATCGCCAGATTACTGCAATAGAAATAAAAAGCAGCAGTGTTGGGTCGAAAATTCTAAGCGACAATTTTGAGGCCATGACTGCAGTACAGCAAAATGAATATGGTAAGAAATAAACGTGTTTTTATTATAAATACATAGTAGAATATTTTAATATTTTGTTTCATATGTATACAGTTTAGTTTTAAAAGTTTGCTAATTGGAATTTTGATTATTTAATGAATATCAAACTACATTATTGTGAAAGGAATACGGTCATTTTTTATTTAGGGCGAGGTAAACAATTTACAAATTGGAGATAAGTACACATATTTATTTTAAATTTAAGTCATAGGCTTTAACTTTAAAAAGTCATAGAAAGCCGTTTTTTGATGAAATAATTCTACGCATAGTTGTGTCTTTTTTACTCAATTGAATTTCCAAAATTTTATGAAGTTCTTCAAACGACTTCACAGACATTCGAAAATAATTAAAAAACTTCGATGGATCTTGCAATAAATCTTGATACAGCAAACTATACGTTCCCTTGGTTTCTCTTAATTCTACAATAGGATGAACCCACAAATTACGTCGTCTTTTCAGTTTCTTTTTATTTAATATGTTTAGCACAGCATAACACACTCTTCTACATCCATAATCCAAAAATATAACCGCACTGCACTGCTACTATTTTCACACTGACGAGCATGCCCGTGAATCCGATACAGCCGCCATCGAAAATTCTGTATCTCGCATACAGTATCTCGGATACAGTATCCTCGTCTGAAAGGGGGCTAACAAAATATGATCTTCTGTTGAATGAAGCCTTTTTTCAGTTTTCATAAGTTTATAACAAGAATCTTAATCTATAGATTCTTTGCATTTATAGATCACCTGACTCTTCTACGGAACTATTTTTTCAGAACATGTTAAATTTGTTAGATTCTATACGGTGACTTAAATAATAATTACACTGTTGTTTGTGCAACCCAATTATCCTTGGTCAATGTAATATATTCGAATCGTACGGTTTCACAATGCACGTTAATTCTTCTACAAGAATTACTAAAACAACGTCTACCATAATTGATTATATTGTCTCAGATTTCTCACCCCTTGATGTACTCTCTACAATTAATAATGCAGGACTATCTTTTTTTATATTAAACACCTACTGTGTTTATACCATCGGAATCTGGTCAAAGCTGACCAATTATCAATTTTTATGTCTTAATTTACTAAAGGTTGCATTCTAAGAGCTTACCCTATGGCGTCCTCTTATTTTATCTAACAGCTATGAACTAATACCTAACATGCAAATTCACAACACATCACTATGCTCTGCTTTTACACTAATTACACTTTACACTAACTCAAATGGTTTTGTTCGTTTTAGTCTTCTTTCTAACCCAGTATTATCGTGGAGCTGGATGGCTGGATGTTTACGTGTTTATGGAGCCGTTGTTCGTGACTACCTGCCATCTTCTTGATAATTTTATTTACATCTTCCATCTCAAGGGAAGAAATTTCTGATCATGAAGCAGTATATACCAAGTTTAACACTCTTAACAAACAATCCTCGAAAACCCAATGTTTAGGTAGGATTTTTTTCCGCTCAGAGTTTTCGTAAATTCCAAAATTTGTGCTTGACTACTGGGTGGCACTTTCCCTCTGTGGATGTGGAATATAATTTCAGTGAATTTTTAGATAGGCTTGTCTGTATTTTCAATAAGGCATTTCCTTTAATTACAATTAAGTCAAAACATCAAAAACCCTGGACTACCAAAAGTATCCGCATATCAGCCAAGAATATGCGTTCACTACTGTACATCAAGAAATGTACTACCAACGTCTTAGTCACTGAATATATCTCCAAGTACAGAGGAACCTATCTAAAACTTATTAAAACAGCTAAAAAAATGTCTCAAAAAAGAATCAGAATCGTCTGGGAAGCTCTAAAAATGCTGCAAGAGAAACTTGTTCCATAATAAACGATCTTCGAAATAAAATGAACACAGCTCAAATATTTTCTCTTCCAAACCCCTTAAAAATCTAAATGAATACTTCGTTAATGTGACTAAAAATATAACATTTTGCCACAACAAGATCCTATTTCCTATCTCCCCAATTCAAAAAAGGTCTCGAATTCATTTTTTATAAGACCAGTTGGTAAATCTGAGCTGATCCAAACAATCAGTAGTATCAAAAGCAAATCTTCCTGTAGTACTGATGGACTATCCATAAAATTTTTCTTAAATCTACCAAAAAATATGTTAGAAGTCCTGGTCTCACTAATTAACGATTCCTTCGAAAAAGGTATATTTCCAGAATGCCTAAACGCAGCCATTACTATTCCTATTCATAAAGGTGATGAAAAATCTAATGTGTGCATCAGTAGACTTACTACCAGTCCTATCCAAAATTATTTAGAGACTTATGTCCTTCTCGTCAAAAACAACATTTTATCACAAAGTCAGTTCGGCTTTTTATCTAATAAATGTACCAGCGATATTATGTTTTCTAAGCACTAAACAATAATATTTGCACTGCCACTGTTTTTTGTGACTAAGCCAAAGCTTTTGATTGTGGTAATCACGACATTTTGATAAAAAACTAAATTTCTATGGAATTCGAGATAATCCTTTGAATCGGTTTTAATCTTACTTGAGGAATAGAGTAACAAGTAGTTGCTCTATTCTATGTGGAATCCACAAAGTTCAGTATTGGTTCCTCTATTTTTCCTTATCTTTATAAATGATATAACTAAATTTTTCTTTTTGCTAATGATACCAATATTACCTGGAAGAACTCTAGTATTGCAAGTCTTCATGCAATTATAACTTCTGATCTACTTAAAATAAAAACCTGGTCCGACTCTAATTTGCTCTCTTTTAACATGGATAAGACAGTAGCATTATCCTATAAAAGAGATCTTCAACTCTTGCTTCTTAATAACGCCAGATCAGTATCATTGATTCCGTAAAATTTCTTGGTATTTCTATAGACAGCAACCTTAAATGCTCCTTTCATATCGATTTGTTAAGTAAGAAGCTAGATTAAGGAAATCAATTTAGCATTTTTTTAACATATTTTTCTTTGTTCGAGTCTGATATTCGATATGGACTTTTTTTGTAGTTCTAGTACAGCTGCCCAATCTGATGTTATTTTTAAATTACAAAAAAGAGTAATACGGTATCTTTTTTGCCTCATTAGAATAACACATTGCAGAAGCTACTTCAAAAATCACAGGATTTTAACTCTTCCCTATTCTAGAAACTGTTTGCTTAATTCATAAATACAGCTTGTCAAATTTAAGGTGATACTTGACAAATTTGTCCACTTGCGTAGAAAATTAAGTGAGAACGCATTCGGAGGAAAAGAGATACATAATGCGCTCGGTCTCTTTGCCTCGTTGGTACACTCCATACTACAAGTTTATAGAGAGTGACCTTATTTATTAATGAAACTTCTATGATATGTCTATATTGTATGTTATTTTGACGTTTCAATTTTTCCTTCGGAAATTTTTCTCAAAATACAAAATATTTTGTTTTTGTTACTTGGTAAAAAAATTCTTCTAATAAATATATTTTACTTGATTCATTAATATTGACCATTCAGTCATGTTGAAGCGGCAGTTTTTTCGAACACTTATAAATGTCTCGTTCTGTAATTTTATAAACGGGATATTGGCAGAGATGAAAGCTTTACATTTGCGTTACAGTAAACTGTATAAGAATAAAAGAACAGTAGTTCTAAATTTTAGTAAGTCATAAATATTTTAATCTGTTTATTTCTTTACAATAGAATAATACCAGCCCCGTTGGGATGGCTGTCAACATCCGGTATTTAGGTACTAAACTGTATAACTTTATTAACTTTCCCGAATATTTTATTTTTGTAAGGAGATTTTGTAGAAATATATCGTATAAAATATATCTCAAATAGTGACTGAGTTGTCAATATGAATAAGTCAGATAAAATAAAATTATTAGAAGAATTTTTTTACCAAGTAACAAAAACAAAAATTGTTTAATTTATTGGTATTTCGTATTTTGAGTTAACGATTTCCAAAGTGGAACTCGAAACTTCAAAATAAACTTATTTTAAACTAAAATTATGGCTTATTCCCAATAAAAATAGTAAATTACAATATTATGCCATAAGAAAATAGATTAAGAATAATTTTTATTTTAAATAAAAACACACACACACAAACGTACAACCCAGCTCCTACAGAGATATGTGTGTTAACCATTCCTTCATTTCGTCAATGATAATCTTCAGACTTCGTACCAGATTTAAATGTCAAACATGCGTTTTTTATGAACCGCCGTGAACAATAATCAGCCTTTGCCCTTTGGACACTGACTTGTGCAAACCTTCGGTGGTATTGTCTCCCCAGTATCTGTCATGGGTATGAGAGGAATGGATATAAGTTTCATCCATGTAAATTATGGGCCGATTTTTTTCCCTATATTGTTTAATATTTCTGAGAAACTTCCTCCGGAGCACTTGTATATCGGGTTTTCTATTAGGATTTTCCTGTTATTCTTCGCTTTCTTCCATCGAAATCCCATATCTCTCATCACTTTTCTCAAAGTTTCATGCGACCCTGTATAAATATTGTCTTCATTATTTTTTTTTGTTATATGTCGCAATGTAGGAACTCGTTTTTCCGTGACATAATAATTTATTATTATACGCCGAAGTAAACCTTTGTCAAAATCGCCCAAGTTGGATTTTGGGGCAGATCTCATTCTTTTGTTAGGCGTCGAAAATGATGTAGAAGCACCTTCTTCTGTATTTTTTATTTCACGAGAGATCCGTTTTACAGTGGCTATACTTATTCCCGTTGCTAAGGAAGCACGCTCTTGAACTTTTTTAAAATCTTTAACATGCGGATTTTGCATCGCTTCTCTCTGCATAAAAATAATTACATTTGCTATTATCTCCCTCGTTTGTCCAGACAAGACTTTGCCTTCTAATTTTGAATGAAAATCCATGTTTATAATTTAAAATACTTAACAATAATTATTTAAAAAGTCAAATCTATTGTAATACGATAGTTCTTCAACACACAGTAACTTTAAACATAAGTAAAATAAAAAAAAACGTTGTCGCAGACTATACAAGTACCTTGCACTTCGAAGAGCCAAGAAATAATAAGGAAGAATTGTGTTATGGTCGAATGCGCATCGTGGGTGGAGCCTATTTTCAAATCGGCCAAGTATCACGTTAAATTTGACAAGCAATACCTACATTTTTTTTCAGCAAGACCTAATCATGACATGACTACTCCAGTAGAAATTCCAGCTTTCATGTGTATTTGTCGATCCCGTCCACTGAGTTAGTAAAGAAATCTATATTATATTCGGCAAAAAAATTATACAACCATCTCCCTTTGTAACTTAAATCTACAACTTCTTTACTTAAGTTCCGTAAATTGACAATAGCCTATCTATCTGAAAGACAAGAAATTTGCAATTTAGTTAAATTTTGGATTGTGTATTTTATTATCTTTTATTTGGTGTTATTAATGATTTATGTAATTTTAGTAAATTTTAATTGTTATTGTCTTTTTTTGTCTTTTTGTAAGCTTTGTCCATAAAATTGTACAATTTTCAGTGATAATAAAGCATTATTCTATTCTATTCTATAAATTCTGTATAATTACACAGAAACACCAAATAAGCTCATATTTCTTGGTATAACAGATACAATACGTACGGAAAAATTTTATGTAGAATCTGAAAAATCCGTAAAAAAATTGAGGTGCTCCAGGTGATTTAATACGAATCTAATCAAACAAAGGGTAATCGTTTTTTGTTAAATATTTCATTTAGAATAAACCAAATCCCATAAAGAAACTCATTATTTTGTTGGAATTTATTTAACAACTTTGTGTTTATACTGAAAAATTGGTGGTGACGCCTAAAAATAGACTTGATTAAAGCTCGAACGTGAAAACAGATTTAGAACAATAAAAAATTTTCAGTTCACAAAACGTTCCGGTTCTACTGGAATTATGGCCGTCAATTTTGCACGAAATTAAACGTTTAAATGGTATAGTCGGTTCGCTATTCCCAGTCCGAACTGTCTAGTGAATTTAGTAATTATTTTTTTGCGAAGTTAGTTACTTTTTGACAGACTAGAAGTGGCTGAAAATTACTATACAACCAAGCATACGTGCTCATAGCCAATATTAATAGTAAACAAACGTAAATAAAATAGAACTTAATTAATTACCGACTAACTGGATAAACTTTAAATTCTGGATTAAACTTAATTAAACTTTATTGAAACTATTCTTAAGAAACTCAAGCTAAATGTTACCAAAAAGTTTAAGTTGGTTGCCTACATTTGGCGCCACTCAACGATATAATCTATATTAGCTTAACTTTTTTATAAAATATATATTTTATATATATATATAATAGAAATTTACTTTTTTATACATGGGATAAATTTCTAAGCGAATTTGATTTTTGACGCTATAATTTTTCAGTCGTTAATTAACTTTTGCCACTTTTCTTCTTTAATGTGAGGGTTGTAGGCCCATCGTTATATTTCCGCACACTTTTTCCTGAGAATTTCAGACATTTGGATGTTAACTGAAATGTTTTTGTTATTAAGAACATTTGTAACATTTACATAATTCGATAAATACATTTTAATGATTAACTTATCTCAACAGGGTTTTCATTCAGCAAATAATTGAAAAAAACAAGTTAGACATTTTGAATAAACCTTTGTGCAGTTTCATTACCTTGTAATTTAACAGCAATCTTACTCATCTAAAATATTAGCTTTTAAAGAACATTTTATCATATTTATTTAAGAAAAACTTACCAACGCATTAGCCGATGGAACAAATGGAAAAATTTGACTATCCATAATGATAAAATTCAAAATAGAACTAACTTAAGTAGAATTTCACTATTTGGGAGAGTGATTCATCGTTTAAACGGTGAATATCCTCAAATTTAAATGTACACAGCGGCCCTCGAAAACTACCCATTTTCTCAATTGCAATTTGCGTTTTCTCATAAGAAATTACACAATATATAAGTATAGTTCATCCCAAACCCTTCTTTCAGTGCGTCATAGTTGATCGAATTCTCTCTAACACATTAAACTAGAAATGACAGAAAAAAACGTGAGCCTGTGATTATTATACATAGAACTTAGAAAATTATTTATCGTAAAGCTAATTCTACTTACGGATGTATAATTGGTTGGAGTTTAGAATACGCTAAATAGATATCCAATCAATGATGCGCATAAATATTATTTGACGCAGATTGTCTAGATCGTGATAGTACTTTCACAATTTCAACTGATAAAATGATAATTGTCATTCCATGTTAGTATTATCAGACATTTTACAGTGAAATTTTAATACCGAGATATATTGAGAAAGAACAGAGACTAATATTAAA
This sequence comes from Diabrotica undecimpunctata, assembly GCF_040954645.1. Classification (NCBI taxonomy): domain Eukaryota; kingdom Metazoa; phylum Arthropoda; class Insecta; order Coleoptera; family Chrysomelidae; genus Diabrotica; species Diabrotica undecimpunctata. Next base: position 111,630,022 of record NC_092811.1, on the reverse strand, counting down.
ATTATTAAATTATTTTCAATTAGAAAAAGACAGATTACCATCCTGCAACTGTCAAATTTAACTAAAATGTCATGCAATAATTCTCGACATTCTTAAAATCCTATATGACGTCAAAATTAGTGACGCACTGAAAGAAGGGTTTGGGACAGACTGTAGTATATTTATTTGTGCTTCTCTATAGAAAAACTGACCACAATTCTTGTTCACAAGTAGTAATTATGGTCATACAAAACCTGTATTCTTCCACGCAGCGATTATTACCGTCATAAAAATACCAAAAAACATGATTTTTTCGATAGTAAAAATTAAGCAAAAAATTGTAATTAAATAAATTTTATTATATGTTCCGTTTCGTTACATATTTAAATGTACAAAATAAAAATCGATATTTTAAAACAATATTTTTCAATCGTTTGGCAACTTTGGAATTAGCGACGGAACTCCGTTTCAATTCCGACCCATAGAAAGCCGTAAAACTAGTTTTTGTCGAGCAAGAGCCCATCAACAATAGTTTATTTACATTGACGTTTCTGAGGGTAGGGCATGTGTTGCATTTTGTGAATATATTTTATGCGATAAGTTTGTGTTATTGATAAAACGTGTTATTGAGTGTTATAGTTTGTCGTTTTATAGTAAATTTTTAGTTTAATTCTGTGATTATTTGAAAAATAGTGAACAGTGAATAGTGAATAGAGACAAGTGAAAGTAGAAGTAGCACGCAATAACAAAACGTTCAAATTAAACGAAATTAAGAAACTTTTGATTCAAGCAATCCTCCATGTACCTCCAGAGAAATGGGCTAAATGTATAGGCCACATAATTAAAAAAGAACATCGTATGTGGGAATTTGACACTCATATCGAAGTTTTACTAGAGAAAATTATAATTACACAGATGGTGAAGGTAATGACAGCGATAGCAGCACTGCATCTTCAGATTTAGACTGCGAATAATATTTTCTAATAGTTTATTAAAAAACATCAGCATAAAAAAACCAAAACCAAAAAAAAACGAGAAGAACATAGTAAGTGTGTATAGTGTTTGTGTTTAAATAGAATAGTACAATGTTTTGTTACATCAAACATTATTTTTATTTTGTTTTTATAGAATTTTATTTTGTTTTATAGGATTTTATTTTGTTTTGTTTTATACTGTTTAAGTGTTTTGTTCATTTTATTTAATAAGACAATATAGCTCTTGGCGAACACCCATTTAAAAAAAGTAACGCGCCACAAGACATACCTCTGGGGTGGTGTGGAAACTGTCTTAAAATTTGTTTTAAAAAAATTTCATTGTGTAAATCTTTAAGGACGGGTCACGTCAAAAGACGTTTTAGCGTAACTTCCGCGACAGCCGGTTGGTATCAGTAAACTTTCTGCAAAATTACTTGTTTTTTATAGCTTTTTGTTTATGGCATTCTGTATTTTTAGGGGAATGTAGGGAATGAGCCACAAAATATTTATTCATATGTTTATTTATTGACGTTTCGATCTCTATATCCAGAGACCGTTTTCAATTATACAAATGATAGTATTATTTATTTCCTATGGCTTTTCGCTTGTCGTTCAGTATTTTTAGAAATAATGTTGGGAATAAGCCACAATATATTTATTCAAATGTTTAATTTACATAACGTTTCGATCTCTATAAAGAGACCGTTTTCAAACATACAAATGACAGATATATTATTTTTCTATAGCTTCTTGTTTGTTGCATTCTGTATTATTAGGGAGAAGGTTGGAAATAAGCCACAATATATCTATTTACATGTTTAATACACGGACGTTTCGATCTCTATTCCGTTTTTAAAGATAGAAAAAAAAAATAAACAATATAAGATTATAAAAATATTAAATAATAAACAAATAAAATAAATATAACTATCATTTATATCTTCGTAAGCGGTCTTTGGATATAGAGATCGAAACGTCAGTAAAAACTTGTAAATAAATATATTGTGGCCTATTTCGAACATTAATATTTGAAAAATAAAATATAATTAACGTTAAAATAAAAGTGAGTGTACGTCACTGGATGTTCATACGTCTTTCCGCATTTCTGCGCCTTTAACGATGAATCACTCTCTCAAATAGTGAAATTATACATAATTAACTAAATAGAACTAACAAAGAACTAAACAAAAATAATAAAGCAATAAAACTATAATAAATAAAATAAACATCGCTAATAATACAAATATTTACTACAATATGTTAAATTGTAATACCTCAATTATTATATTTTAAATATACAGGGAAAATTTTATAGGTTTAGTATACACTACCACTATTTAGAATAATTCTTCTTTTTCCAAAAGAAGAAGTCTGCAATAGTAGTATATTTGAGCTATTAATACTGAGAAGTAGGAATTTTGTGTTGTAGGTTTCCGACTATAAATCTGTCAAAATATGCCCGAACTAAGCGAATGGACCTTATATATCATTTTATTTATCAGAAATTATAGATAAAAGTAAGAACATAAACCATAAATAGAAACAACTGACAAAAGAAGATAAGAGTGTGTATGGCCGTGTGGTAGTATTCTTTAGAAAGAAAATATAAAAACGGTGACTTTAACTACGTCTTGTCGCTCTTAATGCTTTCCGAATAAACGTTGTTGAGATTTCTTCCTAAAAAAGATGATTTGTAGAGAACTACACAGATTACAATGGTTCCAATTATCTCTCTCTTGTCCAGTTTTTGTAAAACCATAGGAAATAATTCATCGTAAAATTGATTCTAATTATATTTGAAAATATTATTACATATGAAAATCTTTCGTTAAATGATATAGCTACTAGCATTAAGATAAATACTCAGATACTTCTTCATCCCGTGCGTGTTTTCCCACGTACCGTTCTTAGAAGCTGATCTATAGCTATTATTACAAAATCATTATTGCAAATGACTTCCTTATTATAACTATATGCAAAATTGGAAATATCATGAGATCGTCATTTTTATGGAATGAGAGAATAAATGCCTTCTGCTTTTCTTATTTCATACTTAAATAGAAACATTTTCGTTGCCTTATTTTTTTTTAGCTTAATAGAAATAATTCAAATTTCAAACAAAATATACACTTTTAATTTTCTTGAAATTTTCAGCGAATACATACATTCAAGTGGAAATTTTTCTCACGAACCGTTAGATGTCGGAAAATTCTGAGTATGACAGAAGAACGACAGGCCAATTTTATGTAGAAAATTGGCCTGCCAAAAAGATGTTTTGGTACATGCACTTGGTCCAGCTTAATCCAAACATGTGTTTTTTTCTGATCCTTTAACTCCAGTTTGCCGGAAAAGAGGAAAAATCGAAATAAAAAATCTACAGTTTTTTTCGATTTTCCAGCAAAACAGTGCGTAATTTCTAGCAACATGTTTATTTGTTTTTAAACAGCAAGTCACCCTTAATCGAAATAATTTAAATTTCAAACAAAATATTCACTTTTAATTTTCACGAAATTTTCAGCACATACAGATATCTAAGTGGAAATTTTTCTCCGAACCGTTAGAAGTAGGAAATTTATGAGTATAACAGAAGAACGAGCGGCCAAGTTATCGTAAGAAATGTCTATTTGCTTAAATCTCGGACCAAGATTGATGCCAACAGAGCCGATTAACGAAATTTGATAAAAATCCAATACTCTACAGTTTTTTGGATTTCCCGGCAAAACGGTGCATAATTTCTAGCCACATGTTTAGATTTTTTTAATCAGCAAGTCACTCTTAATCGAAATAATTCAAATTTCAAACAAAATATTCACTTTTAATTTTCACGAAATTTTCAGCAAATACAGACATCCAAGTGGAAATTTTTCTCACGAACCGTTAGATGTAGGAAAATTCTGAGTATGGCAGAAGAACGAAAGGCCAATTTTATGTAGAAAATGTCCATTCGCTTGACTCTCGGACCAAAATTGACTCCAATATAGCCGATTAACGAAATTTGATAAAAATACAAGGGTATCCCCTTGGAAAATTTTGCCAAATTTTAAATAAAAAAAAAATTTGTTTGATGTTTTGATACTTGCACTTGGTCCAGCTTAATCCAAACATGTGTTTTTTTCTGATCCTTTAACCCAGTTTGCCGGAAAAGAGGAAAAATCGAAATAAAAAATCTACAGTTTTTTCGATTTTCCAGCAAAACGGTGCATAATTTCTAGCCACATGTTTGGATTTTTTTAATCAGCAAGTCACCTTTAATCGAAATAATTCAAATTTCAAACAAAATAATCACTTTTAATTTTCACGAAATTTTCAGCAAATACAGACATCCAAGTGGAAATTTTTCTCACGCACCGTTAGATGTAGGACATTTATTAGTATAACAGAAGAAGGAGCGGCCAAGTTATAGTAAGAAATGTCCATTCGCTTGAATCTCGGACCAAAATTGACGCCAACAGAGCCGATTAACGAAATTTGATAAAAATCCAATGCTCTACAGTTTTTTCGATTTTCCGGCAAAAAGGTACATAATTTCTAGCCACATGTTTAGATTTTTCTAATCAGCAAGTCACCCTTAATCGAAATAATTCAAATTTCAAACAAAATCTACACTTTTAATTTTTTCGAAATTTTCAGCGAATACATACATCCAAGTGGAAATTTTTCTCACGAACCGTTAGATGTAGGAAAATTCTGAGGATGGCAGAAGAACGAGCGGTCAATTATATGTAAGAAATGTCCATTTGCTTGACTCTAGGACCAAAATTGACGCCAATATAGCCATTAACGAAATTTGATAAAAATCCAATTATCTACAGTTTTTTCGATTTTCCGGCAAAACGGTGCATAATTTTTAGCCACATGTTTGGACTTTTTTAATCAGCAAGTCACCCTTAATCGAAATAATTCAAATTTCAAACAAAATCAACACTTTTAATTTTTTCGAAATTTTCAGCGAATACATACATCCAAGTGGAAATTTTTCTCACGAACCGTTAGATGTAGGAAAATTCTGAGGATGGCAGAAGAACGAGCGGCCAATTTTATGTAGGAAATGTGTATTCGCTTAACCGATTAACGAAATTTGATAAAAATCCAACTATCTACAGTTTTTTCGATTTTCCGGCAAAACGGTGCATGGCAGAAGAACGAGCGGCCAATTTTATGTAGGAAATGTGTATTCGCTTGACTCTCGGACCAAAAGTGACGCCAATATAGCCGATTAACGAAATTTGATAAAAATCCAAGGGTACCCCCTTGGAAAAATTTTCCAAATTTCCAAAAAAAAAAAATTTTGTTTAATGTTTTGGTACATGCACTTGTCACAACAATGTCCAGCTTATTCCAACCATGTGTTTTTTTCTGACCCCTTAACCCCAGTTTGCCGGAAAAGAGGAAAAATCGAATTTAAAAATCTACAGTTTTTTCGATTTTCCGGCAAAACGGTGCATAATTTTTAGCCACATGTTTAGATTTTTTTAATCAGCAAGTCACCCTTAATCGAAATAATTCAAATTTTAAACAAAATATACACTTTTAATTTTTACGAAATTTTCAGCAAATACAGACATCCAAGTGGAAATTTTTCTCACGAACCGTTAGATGTAGAAAATTCTGAGTATGGCAAAAGAACGAGCGGCCAATTTTATGTAGGAAATATTCATTCGCTTGACTCTCGGACCAAAATTGACGCCAATATAGCCGATTAACGAAATTTGATAAAAATCCAAGGGTACCCCCTTGGCAAATTTTTTCCAAATTTTCCAAAAAAAAAAATTTTGTTTAATGTTTTGGTACATGCACTTGGTCCAGCTTATTCCAACCATGTATTTTTTTCTGACCCCTTAACAACAGTTTGCCGGAAAAGAGGAAAAATCGAATTTAAAAATCTACAGTTTTTTCGATTTTCCGGCAAAACGGTGCATAATTTTAAGCCACATGTTTAGATTTTTTTAATCAGCAAGTCACCCTTAATCGAAATAATTCAAATTTCAAACAAAATATACACTTTTAATTTTCTCGAAATTTTCAGCGAATACATACATCCAAGTGGAAATTTTTCTCACGAACCGTTAGATGTACGAAAATTCTGAGGATGGCAGAAGAACGAGCGGCCAATTTTATGTAGGAAATGTGTATTCGCTTGACTCTCGGACCAAAAGTGACGCCAATATAGCCGATTAACGAAATTTGATAAAAAATCCAAGGGTACCCCCTTGGAAATTTTTTTCCAAATTTTCCAAAAAAAAAATTTTGTTTAATGTTTTGGTACATGCACTTGGTCCAGCTTATTCCAACCATGTGTTTTTTTCTGACCCCTTAACCCCAGTTTGCCGGAAACGAGGAAAAATCGAATTTAAAAATCTACAGTTTTTTCGATTTTCCGGCAAAACGGTGCAAAATTTTTAGCCACATGTTTGGATTTTTTTAATCAGCAAGTCACCCTTAATCGAAATAATTCAAATTTAAACAAAATATACACTTTTATTTTCTCGAAATTTCAGCGAATACATACATCCAAGTGGAAATTTTTCTCACGAACCGTTAGATGTAGGAAAATTCTGAGGATGGCAGAAGAACGAGCGGCCAATTTTATGTAGGAAATGTCCATTCGCTTGACTCTAGGACCAAAATTGACGCCAATATCGCCGATTAACGAAATTTGATAAAAATCTAATTATCTACAGTTTTTTCGATTTTCCGGCAAAACGGTGCATAATTTTTAGCCACATGTTTAGACTTTTTTAATCAGCAAGTCACCCTTAATCGAAATAATTCAAATTTTATGGCCAATTTTATGTAGGAAATGTCCATTCGCTTGACTCTAGGACCAAAATTGACGCCAATATAGCCATTAACGAAATTTGATAAAAATCCAATTATCTACAGTTTTTTCGATTTTCCGGCAAAACGGTGCATAATTTTTAGCCACGTGTTTAGACTTTTTTAATCAGCAAGTCACCCTTAATCGAAATAATTCAAATTTTATGGCCAATTTTATGTAGGAAATGTGTATTCGCTTGACTCTCGGACCAAAAGTGACGCCAATATGGCCGATTAACGAAATTTGATAAAAATCCAATTATCTACAGTTTTTTCGATTTTCCGGCAAAACGGTGCATAATTTTAAGCCACATGTTTAGATTTTTTAATCAGCAAGTCAACCTTAATCGAAATAATTCAAATTTCAAACAAAATATACACTTTTAATTTTCTCGAAATTTTCAGCGAATACATACATCCAAGTGGAAATTTTTCTCACGAACCGTTAGATGTAGGAAAATTCTGAGGATGCAGAAGAACGAGCTGCCAATTTTATGTAGGAAATGTCCATTCGCTTGACTCTAGGACCAAAATTGACGCCAATATAGCCGATTAACGAAATTTGATAAAAATCCAAGGGTACCCCCTTGGAAAATTTTTTCCAAATTTTCAAAAAAAAAAATTTTGTTTAATGTTTTGGTACATGCACTTGGTCCAGCTTATTCCAACCATGTGTTTTTTTCCGACCCCTTAACCCCAGTTTGCCGGAAAAGAGGAAAAATCGAATTTAAAAATCTATAGTTTTTTCGATTTTCCAGCAAAACGGTGCATAATTTTTAGCCACATGTTTAGATTTTTTTAATCAGCAAGTCCCACCCCTTAATCGAAATAATTCAAATTTCAAACAAAATCTACACTTTTAATTTTCTCGAAATTTTCAGCGAATACATACATCCAAGTGGAAATTTTTCTCACGAACCGTTAGATGTAGGAAAATTCTGAGGACGGCAGAAGAACGAGCGGCCAATTTTATGTAGGAAATGTCCATTCGCTTGACTCTAGGACCAAAATTGACGCCAATATAGCCATTAACGAAATTTGATAAAAATCCAATTATCTACAGTTTTTTCGATTTTCCGGCAAAACGGTGCATAATTTTAGCCACATGTTTAGACTTTTTTAATCAGCAAGTCACCCTTAATCGAAATAATTCAAATTTCAAACAAAATCTACACTTTTAATTTTTTCGAAATTTTCAGCGAATACATACATCCAAGTGGAAATTTTTCTCACGAACCGTTAGATGTAGGAAAATTCTGAGGATGGCAGAAGAACGAGCGGCCAATTTTATGTAGGAAATGTGTATTCGCTTGACTCTCGGACCAAAATTGACGCCAATATAGCCGATTAACGAAATTTGATAAAAATCCAATTATCTACAGTTTTTCGATTTTCCGGCAAAACGGTGCATAATTTTTAGCCACATGTTTAGACTTTTTTAATCAGCAAGTCACCCTTAATCGAAATAATTCAAATTTCAAACAAAATCTACACTTTTAATTTTCTCGAAATTTTCAGCGAACACATACATCCAAGTGGAAATTTTTCTCACGAACCGTTAGATGTAGGAAAATTCTGAGGATGGCAGAAGAACGAGCGGCCAATTTTATGTAGGAAATGTGTATTCGCTTGACTCTCGGACCAAAAGTGACGCCAATATAGCCGATTAACGAAATTTGATAAAAATCCAAGGGTACCCCCTTGGAAAATTTTTTCCAAATTTTCCAAAAAAAAAAATTTTGTTTAATGTTTTGGTACATGCACTTGGTCCAGCTTATTCCAACCATGTGTTTCTTTCTGACCCCTTAACCCCAGTTTGCCGGAAAAGAGGAAAAATCGAATTTAAAAATCTACAGTTTTTTCGATTTTCCGGCAAAACGGTGCATAATTTTTAGCCACATGTTTAGATTTTTTTAATCAGCAAGTCACCCTTAATCGAAATAATTCAAATTTTAAACAAAATATACACTTTTAATTTTCTCGAAATTTTCAGCGAATACATGCATCCAAGTGGAAATTTTTCTCACGAACCGTTAGATGTAGGAAAATTCTGAGGATGGTAGAAGAACGAGCGGCCAATTTTATGTAGGAAATGTCCATTCGCTTGACTCTAGGACCAAAATTGACGCCAATATAGCCGATTAACGAAATTTGATAAAAATCCAATTATATACAGTTTTTTCGATTTTCCGGCAAAACGGTGCATAATTTTTAGCCACACGTTTAGACTTTTTAATCAGCAAGTCACCCTTAATTGAAATAATTCAAATTTCAAACAAAATCTACACTTTTAATTTTTTCGAAATTTCAGCGAATACATACATCCAAGTGGAAATTTTTCTCACGAACCGTTAGATGTAGGAAAATTCTGAGGAGAGTAGAAGAACGAGCGGCCATTTTATGTAGGAAATGTCCATTCGCTTGACTCTAGGACCAAAATTGACGCCAATATAGCCGATTAACGAAATTTGATAAAAATCCAATTATCTACAGTTTTTTCGATTTTCCGCCAAAACGGTGCATAATTTTTAGCCACATGTTTAGACTTTTTTAATCAGCAAGTCACCCTTAATCGAAATAATTCAAATTTCAAACAAAATATACACTTTTAATTTTCTCGAAATTTCAGCGAATACATACATCCAAGTGGAAATTTTTCTCACGAACCGTTAGATGTAGGAAAATTCTGAGGATGGCAGAAGAACGAGCGGCCAATTTTATGTAGGAAATGTGTATTCGCTTGACTCTCGGACCAAAATTGACGCCAATATAGCCGATTAACGAAATTTGATAAAAATCCAATTATCTACAGTTTTTTCGATTTTCCGGCAAAACGGTGCATAATTTTAAGCCACATGTTTAGATTTTTTTAATCAGCAAGTCACCCTTAATCGAAATAATTCAAATTTCAAACAAAATATACACTTTTAATTTTCTCGAAATTTTCAGCGAATACATACATCCAAGTGGAAATTTTTCTCACGAACCGTTAGATGTAGGAAAATTCTGAGGATGGTAGAAGAACGAGCGGCCAATTTTATGTAGGAAATGTCAATTCGCTTGACTCTAGGACCAAAATTGACGCCAATATAGCCGATTAACGAAATTTGATAAAAATCAAGGGTACCCCCTTGGAAAATTTTTCCAAATTTTCAAAAAAAAAAAATTTTGTTTAATGTTTTGGTACATGCACTTGGTCCAGCTTATTCCAACCATGTGTTTTTTTCTGACCCCTTAACCCCAGTTTGCCGGAAAAGAGGAAAAATCGAATTTAAAAATCTACAGTTTTTTCGATTTTCCGGCAAAACGGTGCATAATTTTAAGCCACATGTTTAGATTTTTTAATCAGCAAGTCACCCTTAATCGAAATAATTCAATTTCAAACAAATCTACACTTTTAATTTTCTCGAAATTTTCGGCGAACACATACATCCAAGTGGAAATTTTTCTCACGAACCGTTAGATGTAGGAAAATTCTGGGGATGGCAGAAGAACGAGCGGCCAATTTTATGTAGGAAATGTCCATTCGCTTGACTCTAGGACCAAAATTGACGCCAATATAGCCGATTAACGAAATTTGATAAAAATCCAATTATCTACAGTTTTTTCGATTTTCCGGCAAAACGGTGCATAATTTTTAGCCATATGTTTAGACTTTTTTAATCAGCAAGTCACCCTTAATCGAAATAATTCAAATTTCAAACAAAATCTACACTTTTAATTTTCTCGAAATTTTCAGCGAATACATACATCCAAGTGGAAATTTTTCTCACGAACCGTTAGATGTAGGAAAATTCTGGGGATGGCAGAAGAACGAGCGGCCAATTTTATGTAGGAAATGTGTATTCGCTTGACTCTCGGACCAAAATTGACGCCAATATAGCCGATTAACAAAATTTGATAAAAATCCAATTATCTACAGTTTTTTCGATTTTCCGGCAAAACGGTGCATAATTTTTAGCCATATGTTTAGACTTTTTTAATCAGCAAGTCACCCTTAATCGAAATAATTCAAATTTCAAACAAAATCTACACTTTTAATTTTTTCGAAATTTTCAGCGAATACATACATCCAAGTGGAAATTTTTCTCACGAACCGTTAGATGTAGGAAAATTCTGAGGATGGCAGAAGAACGAGCGGCCAATTTTATGTAGGAAATGTCCATTCGCTTGACTCTAGGACCAAAATTGACGCCAATATAGCCGATTAACGAAATTTAATAAAAATCCAAGGGTACCCCCTTGGAAAATTTTTTCCAAATTTTCCAAAAAAAAAAATTTTGTTTAATGTTTTGGTACATGCACTTGGTCCAGCTTATTCCAACCATGTGTTTTTTTCTGACCCCTTAACCCCAGTTTGCCGGAAAAGAGAAAAAATCGAATTTAAAAATCTACAGTTTTTTCGATTTTCCGGCAAAACGGTGCAAAATTTTAAGCCACATGTTTAGATTTTTTTAATCAGCAAGTCAACCTTAATCGAAATAATTCAAATTTCAAACAAAATATACACTTTTAATTTCTCGAAATTTTCAGTGAATACATACATCCAAGTGGAAATTTTTCTCACGAACCGTTAGATGTAGGAAAATTCTGAGGATGGCAGAAGAACGAGCGGCCAATTTTATGTAGGAAATGTCCATTCGCTTGACTCTAGGACCAAAATTGACGCCAATATAGCCGATTAACGAAATTTGATAAAAATCCAAGGGTACCCCCTTGGAAAATTTTTTCCAAATTTTCCAAAAAAAAAAATTTTGTTTAATGTTTTGGTACATGCACTTGGTCCAGCTTATTCCAACCATGTGTTTTTTTCTGACCCCTTAACCCAGTTTGCCGGAAAAGAGGAAAAATCGAATTTAAAAATCTACAGTTTTTCGATTTTCCGGCAAAACAGTGCATAATTTTAAGCCACATGTTTAGATTTTTTAATCAGCAAGTCACCCTTAATCGAAATAATTCAAATTTTAAACAAAATATACACTTTTAATTTTTACGAAATTTTCAGCAAATACAGACATCCAAGTGGAAATTTTTCTCACGAACCGTTAGATGTAGAAAAATTCTGAGTATGGCAAAAGAACGATCGGCCAATTTTATGTAGGAAATATTCATTCGCTTGACTCTCGGACCAAAATTGACGCCAATATAGCCGATTAACGAAATTTGATAAAAATCCAAGGGTACCCCCTTGGAAAAATTTTCCAAATTTTCCAAAAAAAAAAAATTTTGTTTAATGTTTTGGTACATGCACTTGTCACAACAATGTCCAGCTTATTCCAACCATGTGTTTTTTTCTGACCCCTTAACCTCAGTTTGCCGGAAAAGAGAGAGAGAAAAATAGAATATAAAAAAATCTCCCGTTCTTTTCCGCTTCTTCCCGGCAAAACGGTCGCATCCTTTTTAGCCACCATGTTTAGATTTTTTCTAATCAGCAAGTCACCCATAATCGAACTAATTCAAATTTTAAACAAAATATACACTTTAATTTTACGAAATTTTCCGCGCATACATACATCCAAGTGGAAATTTTTCTCACGAACCGTTAGATGTACGAAAATTCTGAGGATGGCAGAAGAACGAGCGGCCAATTTTATGTAGGAAATGTGTATTCGCTTGACTCTCGGACCAAAATTGACGCCAATATAGCCGATTAACGAAATTTGATAAAATCCAAGGGTACCCCCTTGGCAAATTTTTTCCAAATTTTCCAAAAAAAAAATTTTGTTTAATGTTTGGTACATGCACTTGGTCCAGCTTATTCCAACCATGTATTTTTTTCTGACCCCTTAACAACAGTTTGCCGGAAAAGAGGAAAATCGAATTTAAAAATCTACAGTTTTTCGATTTTCCGGCAAAACGGTGCATAATTTTAAGCCACATGTTTAGATTTTTTTAATCAGCAAGTCACCCTTAATCGAAATAATTTAAATTTCAAACAAAATCTACACTTTTAATTTTCTCGAAATTTTCAGCGAATACATACATCCAAGTGGAAATTTTTCTCACGAACCGTTAGATGTACGAAAATTCTGAGGATGGCAGAAGAACGAGCGGCCAATTTTATGTAGGAAATGTGTATTCGCTTGACTCTCGGACCAAAGTGACGCCAATATAGCCGATTAACGAAATTTGATAAAAATCCAAGGGTACCCCCTTGGAAATTTTTTTCCAAATTTTCCAAAAAAAAAATTTTGTTTAATGTTTTGGTACATGCACTTGGTCCAGCTTATTCCAACCATGTGTTTTTTTCTGACCCCTTAACCCCAGTTTGCCGGAAACGAGGAAAAATCGAATTTAAAAATCTACAGTTTTTTCGATTTTCCGGCAAAACGGTGCAAAATTTTTAGCCACATGTTTGGATTTTTTAATCAGCAAGTCACCCTTAATCGAAATAATTCAAATTTTAAACAAAATATACACTTTTATTTTCTCGAAATTTTCAGCGAATACATACATCCAAGTGGAAATTTTTCTCACGAACCGTTAGATGTAGGAAAATTCTGAGGATGGCAGAAGAACGAGCGGCCAATTTTATGTAGGAAATGTCCATTCGCTTGACTCTAGGACCAAAATTGACGCCAATATCGCCGATTAACGAAATTTGATAAAAATCTAATTATCTACAGTTTTTTCGATTTTCCGGCAAAACGGTGCATAATTTTTAGCCACATGTTTAGACTTTTTTAATCAGCAAGTCACCCTTAATCGAAATAATTCAAATTTTATGGCCAATTTTATGTAGGAAATGTCCATTCGCTTGACTCTAGGACCAAAATTGACGCCAATATAGCCATTAACGAAATTTGATAAAAATCCAATTATCTACAGTTTTTCGATTTTCCGGCAAAACGGTGCATAATTTTTAGCCACGTGTTTAGACTTTTTTAATCAGCAAGTCACCCTTAATCGAAATAATTCAAATTTTATGGCCAATTTTATGTAGGAAATGTGTATTCGCTTGACTCTCGACCAAAAGTGACGCCAATATGGCCGATTAACGAATTTGATAAAAATCCAATTATCTACAGTTTTTTCGATTTTCCGGCAAAACGGTGCATAATTTTAAGCCACATGTTTAGATTTTTTTAATCAGCAAGTCAACCTTAATCGAAATAATTCAAATTTCAAACAAAATATACACTTTTAATTTCTCGAAATTTTCAGCGAATACATACATCCAAGTGGAAATTTTTCTCACGAACCGTTAGATGTAGGAAAATTCTGAGGATGGCAGAAGAACGAGCTGCCAATTTTATGTAGGAAATGTCCATTCGCTTGACTCTAGGACCAAAATTGACGCCAATATAGCCGATTAACGAAATTTGATAAAAATCCAAGGGTACCCCCTTGGAAAATTTTTTCCAAATTTTCAAAAAAAAAAAATTTTGTTTAATGTTTTGGTACATGCACTTGGTCCAGCTTATTCCAACCATGTGTTTTTTCTGACCCCTTAACCCCAGTTTGCCGGAAAAGAGGAAAAATCGAATTTAAAAATCTACAGTTTTTCGATTTTCCAGCAAAACGGTGCATAATTTTTAGCCACATATTTAGATTTTTTAATCAGCAAGTCACCCTTAATCGAAATAATTCAAATTTCAAACAAAATCTACACTTTTAATTTTCTCGAAATTTTCAGCGAATACATACATCCAAGTGGAAATTTTTCTCACGAACCGTTAGATGTAGGAAAATTCTGAGGATGGCAGAAGAACGAGCGGCCAATTTTATGTAGGAAATGTGTATTCGCTTGACTCTCGGACCAAAATTGACGCCAATATAGCCATTAACGAAATTTGATAAAAATCCAATTATCTACAGTTTTTTCGATTTTCCGGCAAAACGGTGCATAATTTTTAGCCACATGTTTAGACTTTTTTAATCAGCAAGTCACCCTTAATCGAAATAATTCAAATTTCAAACAAAATCTACACTTTTAATTTTTTCGAAATTTTTAGCGAATACATACATCCAAGTGGAAATTTCTCTCACGAACCGTTAGATGTAGGAAAATTCTGAGAATGGTAGAAGAACGAGCGGCCAATTTTATGTAGGAAATGTCCATTCGCTTGACTCTAGGACCAAAATTGACGCCAATATAGCCGATTAACGAAATTTGATAAAATCCAATTATATACAGTTTTTTCGATTTTCCGGCAAAACGGTGCATAATTTTTAGCCACACGTTAGACTTTTTTAATCAGCAAGTCACCCTTAATTGAAATAATTCAAATTTCAAACAAAATCTACACTTTTAATTTTTCGAAATTTCAGCGAATACATACATCCAAGTGGAAATTTTCTCACGAACCGTTAGATGTAGGAAAATTCTGAGGATAGTAGAAGAACGAGCGGCCAATTTTATGTAGGAAATGTCCATTCGCTTGACTCTAGGACCAAAATTGACGCCAATATAGCCGATTAACGAAATTTGATAAAAATCCAATTATCTACAGTTTTTTCGATTTTCCGCCAAAACGGTGCATAATTTTTAGCCACATGTTTAGACTTTTTTAATCAGCAAGTCACCCTTAATCGAAATAATTCAAATTTCAAACAAATATACACTTTTAATTTTCTCGAAATTTTCAGCGAATACATACATCCAAGTGGAAATTTTTCTCACGAACCGTTAGATGTAGGAAAATTCTGAGGATGGCAGAAGAACGAGCGGCCAATTTTATGTAGGAAATGTGTATTCGCTTGACTCTCGGACCAAAATTGACGCCAATATAGCCGATTAACGAAATTTGATAAAAATCCAATTATCTACAGTTTTTTCGATTTTCCGGCAAAACGGTGCACAATTTTTAGCCACATGTTTAGACTTTTTTAATCAGCAAGTCACCCTTAATCGAAATAATTCAAATTTTAAACAAAATATACACTTTTAATTTTTACGAAATTTTCAGCAAATACAAACATCCAAGTGGAAATTTTTCTCACGAACCGTTAGATGTAGAAAAATTCTGAGTATGGCAAAAGAACGAGCGGCCAATTTTATGTAGGAAATGTTCATTCGCTTGACTCTCGGACCAAAATTGACGCCAATATAGCCGATTAACGAAATTTGATAAAAATCCAAGGGTACCCCCTTGAAAAAATTTTCCAAATTTTCCAAAAAAAAAATTTTGTTTAATGTTTTGGTACATGCACTTGGTCCAGCTTATTCCAACCAGTGTTTTTTATTTCCGACCCCTTAACCCCAGTTTGCCGGAAAAGAGGAAAAATCGAATTTAAAAATCTACAGTTTTTTCGATTTTCCGGCAAACCGGTGCATAATTT
Source organism: Diabrotica undecimpunctata (assembly GCF_040954645.1). NCBI lineage: Eukaryota > Metazoa > Arthropoda > Insecta > Coleoptera > Chrysomelidae > Diabrotica > Diabrotica undecimpunctata. Next base: position 111,613,970 of record NC_092811.1, on the reverse strand, counting down.
TTAGCCACATGTTTAGATTTTTTTAATCAGCAAGTCACCCTTAATCGAAATAATTCAAATTTCAAACAAAATCTACACTTTAATTTTCTCGAAATTTCAGCGAACACATACATCCAAGTGGAAATTTTTCTCACGAACCGTTGGATGTAGGAAAATTCTGAGGATGGCAGAAGAACGAGCGGCCAATTTTATGTAGGAAATGTGTATTTGCTTGACTCTCGGACCAAAATTGACGCCAATATAGCCGATTAACGAAATTTGATAAAAATCCAATTATCTACAGTTTTTCGATTTTCCGGCAAAACGGTGCATAATTTTAGCCACATGTTTAGACTTTTTTAATCAGCAAGTCACCCTTAATCGAAATAATTCAAATTTCAAACAAAATCTACACTTTTAATTTTCTCGAAATTTTCAGCGAACACATACATCCAAGTGGAAATTTTTCTCACGAACCGTTAGATGTAGGAAAATTCTGAGGATGGCAGAAGAACGAGCGGCCAATTTTATGTAGGAAATGTGTATTCGCTTGACTCTCGGACCAAAAGTGACGCCAATATAGCCGATTAACGAAATTTGATAAAAATCCAAGGGTACCCCCTTGGAAAATTTTTTCCAATTTTCCAAAAAAAAAAATTTTGTTTCATGTTTTGGTACATGCACTTGGTCCAGCTTATTCCAACCATGTGTTTTTTTCTGACCCCTTAACCCCAGTTTGCCGGAAAAGAGGAAAAATCGAATTGAAAAATCTACAGTTTTTTCGATTTTCCGGCAAAACGGTGCATAATTTTAAGCCACATGTTTAGATTTTTTTAATCAGCAAGTCACCCTTAATCGAAATAATTCAAATTTCAAACAAAATATACACTTTTAATTTTCTCGAAATTTTCAGCGAATACATACATCCAAGTGGAAATTTTTCTCACGAACCGTTAGATGTAGGAAAATTCTGAGGATGGTAGAAGAACGAGCGGCCAATTTTATGTAGGAAATGTCAATTCGCTTGACTCTAGGACCAAAATTGACGCCAATATAGCCGATTAACGAAATTTGATAAAAATCCAAGGGTACCCCCTTGGAAAATTTTTTCCAAATTTCAAAAAAAAAAATTTTGTTTAATGTTTTGGTACATGCACTTGGTCCAGCTTATTCCAACCATGTGTTTTTTTCTGACCCCTTAACCCCAGTTTGCCGGAAAAGAGGAAAAATCGAATTTAAAAATCTACAGTTTTTTCGATTTTCCGGCAAAACGGTGCATAATTTTAAGCCACATGTTTAGATTTTTTAATCAGCAAGTCACCCTTAATCGAAATAATTCAAATTTCAAACAAAATCTACACTTTTAATTTTCTCGAAATTTTCGGCGAAGCTATACATCCAAGTGGAAATTTTTCTCACGAACCGTTAGATGTAGGAAAATTCTGGGGATGGCAGAAGAACGAGCGGCCAATTTTATGTAGGAAATGTCCATTCGCTTGACTCTAGGACCAAAATTGACGCCAATATAGCCGATGAACGAAATTTGATAAAAATCCAATTATCTACAGTTTTTTCGATTTTCCGGCAAAACGGTGCATAATTTTTAGCCATATGTTTAGACTTTTTAATCAGCAAGTCACCCTTAATCGAAATAATTCAAATTTCAAACAAAATCTACACTTTTAATTTTCTCGAAATTTTCAGCGAATACATACATCCAAGTAGAAATTTTTCTCACGAACCGTTAGATGTAGGAAAATTCTGGGGATGGCAGAAGAACGAGCGGCCAATTTTATGTAGGAAATGTGTATTCGCTTGACTCTCGGACCAAAATTGACGCCAATATAGCCGATTAACAAAATTTGATAAAAATCCAATTATCTACAGTTTTTTCGATTTTCCGGCAAAACGGTGCATAATTTTTAGCCATATGTTTAGACTTTTTTAATCAGCAAGTCACCCTTAATCGAAATAATTCAAATTTCAAACAAAATCTACACTTTTAATTTTTTCGAAATTTTCAGCGAATACATACATCCAAGTGGAAATTTTTCTCACGAACCGTTAGATGTAGGAAAATTCTGAGGATGGCAGAAGAACGAGCGGCCAATTTTATGTAGGAGATGTCCATTCGCTTGACTCTAGGACCAAAATTGACGCCAATATAGCCGATTAACGAAATTTAATAAAAATCCAAGGGTACCCCCTTGGAAAATTTTTTCCAAATTTTCCAAAAAAAAATTTTGTTTAATGTTTTGGTACATGCACTTGGTCCAGCTTATGCCAACCATGTGTTTTTTTCTGACCCCTTAACCCCAGTTTGCCGAAAAGAGAAAAAATCGAATTTAAAAATCTACAGTTTTTTCGATTTTCCGGCAAAACGGTGCATAATTTTAAGCCACATGTTTAGATTTTTTTAATCAGCAAGTCAACCTTAATCGAAATAATTCAAATTTCAAACAAAATATACACTTTTAATTTTCTCGAAATTTTCAGCGAATACATACATCCAAGTGGAAATTTTTCTCACGAACCGTTAGATGTAGGAAAATTCTGAGGTTGGCAGAAGAACGAGCGGCCAATTTTATGTAGGAAATGTCCATTCGCTTGACTCTAGGACCAAAATTGACGCCAATATAGCCGATTAACGAAATTTGATAAAAATCCAAGGGTACCCCCTTGGAAATTTTTTTCCAAATTTTCCAAAAAAAAAAATTTTGTTTAATGTTTTGGTACATGCACTTGGTCCAGCTTATTCCAACCATGTGTTTTTTTCTGACCCCTTAACCCCAGTTTGCCGGAAAAGAGGAAAAATCGAATTTAAAAATCTACAGTTTTTTCGATTTTCCGGCAAAACGGTGCA